>NC_067477.1:43446016-43655614 GCF_947179515.1 Apodemus sylvaticus
AGAGGGTGCCAAAAAGAAAAAGACTCCAGGAGTTCTGGAGGCTGGTGGTCCAAGACTCAAGGTCCTGGTAGGGCCATGCTCCCTTGAAGCCTGCAAGGACCCCAGTTGCTCCTCTGGCTTCTGGCCAATACCCTTGGCGTTCCAATGACTTGTAGATCCGTCACTCCAGCCTCTGGATGCTCCGTCAGGTCACGTGGCATGGCCATCCCTCCTGTGAGTCTTTCCTCTGTAAGGATTCCTACCAGTCATATTTCACATTGGATTAGTGTCTGCCTTAGTGTGATGTGACCTCATCTTAGTTCGATAACGTCTACAGAGACTTTATTTCCAAATAAGATCATATTCATGAGTATCAAAAGTTAGAATGTCAATGTTTCTTCTGGGAGACATAGCTCATCCCACAATAAGTACCAACTCTTCTTTTTGTAGGGTGTAACTGTCAGTTTCTTCATCTTTATTTTATTTGTTTATTTACTTCTTTATTTTAAAACAACATATAGACCAGGCTCACCGTATAGACCAGGCTGCCCTTGAATTCACAGAGATCTACCTGCTCTGTCTCTGAGTGCTGGGATATAGAGCTACCCTGCCTGGCTGTTTCCTCATCATTAAAGCAGGAGTAGAGTATCCTCCTTTGAGAAGCATCTCCAGCTGTTACATTTTACATTCTGTGCTTCTTTAGTCTAACCATTGGGGAGCAAGCTCTTCTCCTGGGACCCCGTTCTGTGCCCTAAAGGAGCTGGCCTCTGCCCCAATCCGTGATTTACAGACAAGAGGCCTGAAGAGAGAGGGTTCTCCATGCGTGGGGACTAGTGTTGTCTAGGTAGGGTGGGGACTGGGTTTATTTGGACCTAGACTCACTTTGCCTGTGTGAACTGTGGCTTATCTATGGAGTGAGGTGCGAGAGTTTTCCACAGGCCTCCTGGTGAGGTGCCTACCACAGTCTCATTGCTTCATTTACTTGTTCTAACACACTGTGGTCAGAATGATTGTTTTATTGAGACAGGTTCTCCCTGTGTAGCCTCAAATCTGTGACCCTCCTGTCTCAGGTATGATTACAGATTAGAGTGTCACTAAGCCTGACCAGACTGACAGACTGATTGATTAATTTTGAGAGTCTTTAATCCAGGCTGGCTTTGAACTTATTATGTAGCTAAGGATAACTACACAATCCTTAACGTCTGACCCTTCTTCTTCCACCCGCTGAGGGCAGGCATGTGATACCAGGCTCAGTGTATGTAGTGCTGGGGATGAACCCAGGACTTCATGTGTTAGGCGAGCACTCTGCCATCTGTGTGACATCCCCAGCTCCAGAGTGATCTTTCTAACCTGAAACCCCAAGCTTGTTCTGCTTCTGCTTAAAACCTTTCAAGGTATGAAGATCAGACTGACAGAGAATGGGAACCTTTGCCTGCCAGGAACCCAGTACTTCCCATCCATCCCTGCCCCATGGGCCTCAGTGGCCAAGTCATGTGGCACCATGCAGATGCCCCTTAAGGGGAAGTACTGTGGCGGTTTCGGTGCTGGGGATCAAACCTAAGACCACACAGACTCGGCCAGGGCTCGATAGCCAGGCCAGGCTACATCCCCACCCTCCTCTTGCCTGCCTTCCTCATGTGACTAAATAGCTCATCATGTTCGATTCCCAGCAACAACACGGTGGCCCCCACCCATCTATCCCGGGATCTAAAGCCCTCTTCTGGCATGCCGGACATGCATATATACAGATAGAGCACTCATATACATAAAATAAATACACCAATCTTTTAAAAGAGTTTTTGCTTATTTGAATTGGTTTACTTTACCACTGTAAAAACAGCATATCCTTTCCTGGGTATTCTAATCTATGCCTATAATCCTAGAATTTAGAAGGCTGAGGCCAGAGGATCATAGGTTCAAATCCAGCCTGGATAAGACCCTGCTGTCTTTAAAACAAACAAACAAACAAACAAACAAACAAAAATGTTTGAATGCTTTCAATTCAGTGGTGGAGTACTTTTGAGACTGGTTTGATTTCACCACCATACACCCTCAAAGAATTGTTTATAATATATTTTTAAAATTATATATTAGGGGTTGGGGATGTAAGTTCAGAGTGCTTACCTTGCATCCCTGGTGCCTTGGCTTCAGTCTCTGCGCGCGCACGCACACAAACACACACACACACACACACACACCATTAAATTGTCTTTAAAATGCTATTTATTCATTTATTTAGTTTTGGAGACAGGGACTGGAACCCTCTATGTAGACCAAACAAGTTTTGAACTTACATACATACCTAATACCTACACAATACATACATACAACATACACACACATACCCTGTCTAAATATGGACACACAAACACACATGTGTATCTAATATACACAATACATACATATACATACATGCCCTGTCTAAATACATACATGTATACATGCATACAAACATAAAGACATGGTAAAGGGAAAGACTAGAAGGAAACCCCAGATGTTAGCAATGGCTGTCTGGTATTAAGAATTATAGGTGAGTGACTATTCTTTATATTTTGCAGTTTCTCTCGGGCTTTATGACTTGGTCCTGGGATGTATAGCGCAGAGGTAAAGCACTTGTCAGACCTGGGTTCGATCCCTACCACTAGGGTGGGGGCGTTTATAGACAGAACAAAAGCCAATAGGAAGTAAGGCCAAGGCCAAATGCTTTTCCCCCTCCAGAAAAGAAGAGCCTGGTGGAGAGGCTGGCGGCACCATCGCCGCTCCCTCCTTCACCGTACGCCGACTCAGCTCAGTCTGCTCTCGCTTTAGTCCTGGGCTTCCTCTCTCTAGTGCAGTGTCCTCCCATGCATCACCCTCACCATCGGGATTTCCTGTCTGTCTGTCTGTCCACAGGGCCACATTGTCCACAACTGGAAGGCACGATGGTTCATACTTCGGCAGAACACGCTCCTGTATTACAAGCTAGAAGGCGGCCGGCGAGTGAACCCGCCCAAGGGGAGGATCGCCCTCGATGGCTGCACCATCACCTGCCCCTGCCTGGAGTATGAAAACCGGCCGGTGAGTGGGCATCCCGACGCTTCGTCCCCCGTTCCAGCCACCTTGCCCTTTTGTTATCACTGAAAGGTCTGGGTTCGAATCCTGGCTGTCCTATGAACTGGGGCAAGTAGTTAGACCTCTTTTGGTTCTCACCTGTTGTCTGTAAACTGCGATAAGATAATCATGTGAAGATGTTCCACATGTTGTGATGGGGCTGAGAAAGTGTTGTAGGGGTCAGGTACCAAATCAAAACAAAGCCAGGCGACACTGGGTGTTATCAAGGGCTGTCTCTTAGCAGCAGAAGCACAGGTGAGATTTTTCTTTATACTTTGCTGCTTCCTTCAAGATTTATGACCAGGAGTTGGGGGCATAAAAGGTGAGAAACTATGCTGTCTTGGGGGTCAGTATGATGCTTACAATCCTTGAGGGGTATATGTTTCAGAAGTGAGTCAGCTTTGACCCTACCATCAAAAAAGATATGTGAGGGCCCAGGTGTGGTGTGGTGGCACACACCTTTAATCCCAGCACTTGTGGGACAGAGAGGTGGGCTCTTGTGAGTTCACGGCCAGCCTTGTCTGTATAATGAGTTCCAGGATAGCCAGGACTGCTAGTGTATGTGCCCTTTAAAAAAGTTAATGGTGCCAACAGGTGGTCTAGCTATTAAAAGGGCACTTCCTTCCCTTTCAGTAGTTTGGCTGCCAGCACTCATATCAGGCAGTGCAAACTGCTATATTGTAGTTCCAGGGGATCTGGTGCCCTCTGCCCTCTATAAGCACCTACAAGTAAGTGGAGCACACAAACACACCACACACACACACACATACACACACACACACTCTAGAGAGTGGGGGAGGGAGGGAGAATTTTAAAGCAAGTCAGGCTGGGACTGTAGTGTAGTCCAATGGTTAGAGCACTTGTCTTGCGGTTCTCCTCACCAGCAACACACAGTAATTGAAACTATTTGGAGTCCCAAATGGCAGTGTAAATATGAGCATCACTATGGGTTGTCTCCTTCCAGTACAGTCTCAGGAACAGGGAGCCCCAGGAGTGAAGACTAGAAGGGAGTGCTCACCGACGTCGTAATGGGAGATTGTCTGGGGCCAGAGGGAGGTAATGGGGAGCTACTGAAGGTTTTAAATGAGAGAATGGATTTCTGAAAAGTCCTTTTAGATGCCGGGCATAGTAGCTCACATCTGTAATCCCAACACTCAGGAGGCTGAGGCAGGAGGACTGCCAGAGCTCAGGAAGTTAAGGGCAGCCTAGACAACATCACAGTTCAGAGGTTTAGCCCTTTCTCATCACGGCAGGGAGCGCAGGCAGACATGGTGCTGGAGAAGGAGCTGAAGGCTCTACATCTGGATCAGCATCAGCAGGAAGAGAGACTCTGGTCATGGCATGGGCTTCTGAAACCTCAAAGCCCACCCCCAGGGACACACTTCCTTTAAGACCACGCATCCTGATTCTTTCAAATAGTGCCACTCCCTGGTGGCCAACGATTCAATTTTATAAGCCTATGGGGACATTCTTATTCAGACCACCACACCACTTATCAAGAGTCCGTGAAGTGTCTGTCAGTGGAACCATCGAAGGGCGCTAAGTGTATGCTGAGGTGACTTCACATCCTCTTCCCCTTAGAATCTTAAGACGGAGTGCACATTAGGCATGGTGGTGCACACTTTTAATTCCAGCACTCAAGAGGCAGAGGCAGGCAGATCAAGGCCAGCGTGGTTTAAAAAGCAAGTTCTTGGATAGCCAGACCTACACAGACCTTACGTCAAAACCCCAAAGCAAAGGACCTCACCCTCCAAAAGACTGAATACAACATCTAAGCACATCTAGATAGATGGCTGTGTTTGTTGAACTAATCTTGAGCAATGGAGAAAGATTGACAGATGTGTCAGATGGTTTTAAAGAGGAAATCCTGGTTTCTTCAGTGGTACTCTGGGTATCACTGAATGAATCCTTAAACTCATAGGCTACATTCTAGATCTGTTGCCCCTTAATACTTATGAGGGTGAATGGGGAACATGGGTACCGTGGAGATGAGAAAGCTTGAGTTTCAGTTTCCAAATGGGAAACAGCCTAAATTCCTGGAGATGTAAACTTCGTGTTAATTTTACATGAGATTGTCACTTGTATGACTATTTCATAGTATTTGTTTGGTTATTTTGTATTGAAAAAGATTTTGAACAACCAACAGGTTTTCTAGAAACAAGTCATAAAGTCGTAAAGTGTGTGTGTGTGTGTGAGATATTGATATGTTTGGTGTGTACTTGGCCTTTCTAGTCTCTCCTGAAACCTCTTTTCACAGAAACGAGTTCAAGCCAACCTCCTTTGATGCTGTCAAGTGAAATCTAACCTAGTGAAACATCTTCATAATGTCCCTTGGGACAGTGAGTCAGCCATGCCTTATTCCCCATATTTAGTGTTGATTTAAATGAAGGCTATTAACTTCAAAAGCAAAACAAGTTGGTTGTGAATATGCTGGTGGCCACAATTAGATTTGGCGTATCTAAGAGAGGCTCCTGGCTTTGGTCCCCACCACTGAGGCAGAGGGCCTGATCTACTTCTTATTCCAGTCAGAGGATTCAAAAGCGGCCTACAGCACAGACTGTCTGCCGAGTCCACCGTGTCAGCAGCCGCTCACAGCCTCTGCATTCCTAGCTGCTCAGGAATGCAGTACCTCTCTCCCCACCTGGTCCAGGAGCAGAATCTTCCATCCTCGGTGGGGTCCATCCACTGAGCATGCTGACCAAGGGCTGAGCCTCGAGCAGAGGGCAAATCTTTTGGAAAGGAGCTGAAGCCAAATCAAGAATGAGTGAAAGACTTGGAGACACTTAATCTGTGACCACAAGTGAGGCTGTGGTTCCAGAAGGAGTCAGAGCCACAATGTTGGGATATACTCTGCAATACTCTGTGTAGAAGGGAAAGGTTGCTTTAGGAGGCCATGAGCTCTTTGTCTCGGATGTATCCACATCAACGTGCACAGCCTCACTTGCAGCAGGGGCTGGACACTAGGCACCCCTGAAAGTGTGGCCTGGGTCCTCTCTGGCCCTGTCCTTCCTGCTGCCAGCAGTCCCTGGACCGATTCTCCCTGAGTATTGATTGGGCTGTCCGGTTGTCTATTCTCACAGCTTCTCATTAAACTGAAGACCCAAACCTCCACTGAGTACTTCCTGGAGGCCTGTTCTCGAGAGGAGAGGGACTCGTGGGCCTTTGAGATAACAGGGGCTATCCATGCAGGGCAGCCGGGGAAGATCCAGCAACTCCACATACTGAAGAACTCCTTCAAGTTGCCCCCACACATCAGCCTGCAGTGAGTGCTCCCTCTGCCTGCCCCTGACTCTGCCCGGACTCCCCCCCCCCCCCCCCCGCGGCCTCTCCTGCCTGTTTCCTGGGGAGGGAGACCCTCTAGTGCTGCACAGGCTATTCAACCATTGTGCTTCAGGGCCAGGCCGTTTTCTCTGTTGTGGTCATGCTCTGTTGACCGGCTGGAACTTGCTTCATGTAGTAACCTCTTAGGACCTCTACTAAGTCATTCTACCTCAGTAAATGAGGTAGAGGCCACCATTCCACTTTAGGCGGAGTGCTTAGAACTAAGTCAGGCCTCCTTTGACAGCTCAGTGTCAGGTAATGGTCACCTGTTTGGTGGGATCCCTCATTCAACGAGAAAACACTGAGTACCTCACAGTATGTACAATTATCATGTATCAAGTTTAAAAGGAAAAAAGGAGACAGTTATTGAGTGCTTGCTGAGTGTCATGCATCGTGTCATTTTCCCAGCAGAGGTAAATGAGAATAAACAAAGTCTCAAGGACCTTCTAGCCCAAGACAAACCTAGAGATCTGTCATTGGCAGCAGCAACTGCCACACCAGGTCACGTCAGTCAGTGATGGAGATGATGACACTGGTCAGAGATATATGAAAGGTGTTTCCATCATGGAAATATCCTATAACCTCACAGGCAGCCACACTGTTAGACCCATCAAGGTGGCATGTGAGTCTACTCCTGGACTCATAAAGCCCCACCCCGGCCTCTGAAGTTTACTCTGTGCACCGTCTGCGGGTCTGCATCCCTGCTAAGCCCGGGGTGATCACAGGGTGGAGCAGTTAATAAGTTGGATTACAAAAGGGGTGAAACGGAGGGGGTGCTGGAGGGGTCCAGACAAACTGTAGCAATTCGTAGGGAGCCACACGGGCTGCTGCCGTTACTGCACGCTCTGTGTTTTAAACTGCCGCAATTGTTTAGTTTGATGTCAACAGTAATAGTTGCCTAGTGTGGAAATATCCGAACACTTAGATGACCAAGGAGAGAGGAGCCTTTGAAAACCCTGTGTGTCGGATTCTGTGTAACAAAAGCCCGTCTCGGTGGTGTGTGTCATACCATTTGTCCCTTGCTTTAGACCATGAACTGTAGGTGACAGTGTGACCAGGCGCCTTTCTTTGCCTTCCTTCCATGTAGTCGAATTGTGGACAAGATGCACGACGCCAGCAGTGGAATCCGGCCGAGCCCCAACATGGAGCAGGGAAGCACCTACAAAAAGACCTTCCTGGGTGAGCCTGCCTGTCCGGTGGAATGCCTGCCCCGGGTGGGAGACCTGGGGCATTAGTGCCTGGAGCTCAACCAAGCTCATCCAAGCAGCTCATAATGGGGGCAGAGCTTCCTGCTAAGAATTGGGATGGCCTGTGAGGACCACCTGTGGGTATGGTATCAGCTCTGCACATTGGGTGTAACCATCACACCTGAGGTAGAACCTGAGGCCCACGGTATAGCTGGCTCATGGTCTGACAGGCATTGGTCCTTGTGCTCACACAGGCTCCTCGCTGGTGGACTGGCTCATGTCCAACAGCTTTGCAGCCAGCCGGCTGGAGGCAGTGACCCTGGCCTCCATGCTTATGGAAGAGAACTTCCTCAAGCCAGTAGGGGTGCGGAGCCTGGGAGCTATTCGCTCTGGAGATCTGGCTGAGCAGTTTCTGGATGACTCCACAGCGCTGTACACTTTTGTAAGTTAGAGGCTGGGTTCCCCCTTGCCATGTGGAGAGAGAGGAAGCTGTGGTAAGGGCGGGAGCCATAGGGAAGGCCCAGAGTATGGGGAACAGCTATCCCGAGGGGACGAGGGACTTCTGTGTTGACGAATTTTCCGCCTTGGCAGTCCCCACGCCCTGGGCCTGGGGTACTTTTGTAGTAAGTGTTTGCTTTTCCCTTCCCACTAGGCCGAAAGCTATAAGAAGAAGGTAAGCCCCAAGGAGGAAATCAGCCTCAGCACCATGGAGTTAAGTGGCACTGTAGTCAAACAAGGCTACCTATCCAAGCAGGTATGACTGCCTTCGAGCAGGAGGAGATGTTTGAATCATACTTGGAGGAGACAGGAGTGAGCCCAGAGGGAGGCAGGGGCTGAGGATACTGGGGTCTTCCTTATTGGTGGGACCCACAGAAACAGAACCTCCCCTTCCCAGACACAAGAAGCAAGCCAAAGTCTTGCACATTTACACATACCAGACCCAAGAATTGTTCTGAAAAAAATATATATACACACAAGTAATTGTTACATTGTCTTCGTTTGGGTTTTATTTCTGGGAGGAGACCCTGCATGACCATGACTACAGTAACTCCTTTTGCTTGTTTTTGCTTTTGGCTTTTGAGACTAGGTTTCTCTGCGTAGCTCTGGCTGTCCTCGAATTCACTCTGTAGACTAGGCTTGTTTCAAACTCAGAGATCCAGACCATGGGAGCTCTTAAAAGGAAAACATTTGTTTGGGGCTGACTCGCAGTTTAGTCCTTTGTCATCATGGCCGGGAGCTTGACAGCGTGCAGGGAGACATGGTGCTGGAGAAGGAGCTGAGAGTGCTCTATCTTGATCTGCAGGCAGCAGAAGGGGATTGTTTGCTACACTAGGCATAGCTTGAGCACAGGAGACTTTAAAGCCTGCCCCAACAGTGACACTTCCTCCAGCAAGGCCACGCCTACTCCAAGGCCACATTCCCTAATGCCACTTTCTATTGGCCAAACATTCAAACACATTCTGTGGGTCATACCTATTCAAACACCATACACATTAAAAAGCAACTTCTATATTATTGCCTGATTTTTCATTTGTCACCTTCCTGATGAGCATAGGTCTCCATCCGCCCTTAGGTTATTATTTACCATAGAAGTTATGGTCTACCCCAAAGGTCCTGCTGCTGCTGCTGGGCCTGAGAGCAGCACTGAGGAAAGAAATGAGACCCTGCATGAGTGGATCAGGGATGAGAGAGACCCTGAGTGCTGAGGAAGTTTTGTGATCTTGGGTGTGAGTTCAGAGAAAATTTCTTTCATGCTCTCTGTGTTTACACTTTATCATATATTGTATCATACACTATAATTGATCCTTTTTCTAATATAGAATATTACATTGATTTCCTCTGTGTATACCTGTAAAGTACACAAATATACATGTAGCTATAGGGTTGTTTTTGGACCAAGTTGATCCTTAAAATGTTCACGATCTTGGGTGCACTATAGCCTGTGAACTTCTGGTCCAGATGACACTAACTCTGTCCTCCTCCTTCTTTAAAATTAAAAATTATTTAGTACTATTATTCTTTTTTTTAAAAATTTTATGTGCATGGGTGTTTTGTCTGCATGTATGTGTATGTGGTACCTACAGAGACCAGAAGAGGGAATCAGATCTTCGGGGTCTGATGGTTGCAAGCCACCATGTGGATGCTGGGAACTGAACCTGAGCCTTTTTTTTTTTTCTCTCGAGACAGGGTTTCTCTGTATAACCCTGGCTGTCCTGGAACTCACTCTGTAGACCAGGCTGGCTTCGAACTCAGAAATCTGCCTGCCTCTGCCTCCCAAGTGCTGGGATTACAGGTACTACCTGGTGAACCTGAGCCTTTTTTCAAGAGCAGCAAATGCTCTTAACTGTTGAGCCATCTCTCCAGCCCCTCCCCGTTTTTGTTGTTGCTGATTAGTAGTGGGCATTGAACCCACGACCTGTGTGCCTCACAACCTTACAGCTCAGCTATAGCCTCAGCCACTTGGTCCTTTTATTCCTGAGTGTGGGGGGTAACACACCCCTTCTTTTAGTGCTAACTCCTATCTCTCTGTGCACTAATACAGTGCCACCAAACAGGGATTGTGTCACTGTAATCCTTGAGTTTCTTGGAAACTCTCGCTGGAAGGTGATCCCATCCGAGTAGTCTGGCTTGTTGGGGTTTTGTTCCACGGGAAAGGGAAGGAAATGTAGAACCATCACCAGTGAGACTTGAGCCCTTTTCTTCCTACAGGGGCACAAGAGGAAAAACTGGAAGGTGCGCCGATTTGTTCTGAGGAAGGACCCAGCTTTCCTGCATTACTACGACCCTTCCAAAGTGAGTGACCTGTGTCCCTTGGGGCTGTACTTCTTCTGAGTCCAAGCAGACTGGGAGCCTGGTGTGTGTCCTCTCACACACCCCGCATGGCTCCGGGCAGGCCATGCTACACTCTCATACAGTTGTCTGCTCAGTGTGTGGCCCTCTGTGCCCACTTCCTACAAGAGGATTGTCATCATTTTGTGAAAAAGCACCTTTTACTTTCCCCAAAGCCCACTTTGTGGGCAAGGTGAGGGGTACCCATGAGACTTCAGCCTCTTCCACCCTTTCATCCAACTGGCCCCCAAACTGGCCCCCTCAGCTTTTCTTCACCTTTGTAAACATTTTAATGTATTTAATTTACACAGTACGTTTTGTGTCAGGAGTTGCTGCTCTGAGTTTCATGAGCATACTACCTCATGCTGAGTTAATCTAATTCTAATCAAAAGAAGAAAAATGGCTCTTTAGCTGTGGTGTTCAACCTTATCTTTGATATCTGTTTTCTGTCAGGACCCCTTAGCTTCATGGAGGAAACTTCTCATTCCTTGCCTTCTTGGTTGTTAGGGTTTCCACTGCTGTGAGGAAGCACCATGACCAAAGCAATTCTTTTTTTTTTTTTTTTTTTTTGATTTGGTTTTTTCGAGACAGGGTTTCTCTGTAGAGCCCTGGCTGTCCTGGAACTCACTCTGTAGACCAGGCTGGCCTCGAACTCAGAAATCCGCCTGCCTCTGCCTTCCAGAGTGCTGGGATTACAGGCGTGTGCACCACCGCCGGCTACACCAAAGCAACTCTTATCAATGACACCATTTAACTGAGGCTGGCTTACAGCTTCAGAGGTTCAGTTCATTATCAAGGTGGCAGCACGGCAGAGTTCAGGCAGGCATGGTGCTGGAGAAAGAGTTGAGAGTTCTGTAGCTTCATCCAAAGGAAGCCAGGGACTTCCTGAAGAGCAGCTAAGAGGACGGTCTCTGCTGCACAGGGCAGAGCCTGGGCGTAGGACTTCAAATCCTGACTACACAGTGGCACACTTCCTCCAGCAAGGCCACACCCATTCCAACAAGACCACACCTGCTAATAGTGCCATTTCCCAAGAGCTCAACTTACTCAAACCACCACACCACCAAGCACAGGGAAGATGAAGGCCCAAGAAGAGAGATAGGAGAGCTGACTGAGGAATCAAACCCTTGTGTCTCCAGAGACCCTGGTGCTGCTACTAGCCATGTTGCCTTTTTTTTTCTTGTAGCCTGGGGTAGCTTCGAACTCACTATGTCACCAAGGATGGTTTTGAATGCTGGAACTATAGGCGTGTGCCACTATCCTAGATTGAACTCAAAGTTCTGTGTAGGCTAAACAAGCATGCTGAGCTATACTCCTAGCCACACAGATTGTGTTTCAAGCAAGGAAAATATCAAATGTATAAGCACAGGTTTTGGATTTAACTCTGAGTATAACCTCAATGACTTTGTGCCCCTGATGAGTCCAGTTTGCTATTAATTTGCTACCATGCTGTGCCTTTATGCTCCCCACTGCTGTGCTAAGTCTATCCCAGTACCCAGGATCTGTTTCTCAAGGCCTATTTAGTCTCCTGTTGACACAGCCTGCTGTAGAATCCTACAGAGCTGGGTCTCTGTGTTGTTTCCCTTCTCTGGTATCAAAGTCAAAACCTCTGCATTGTTACTTAAACCTCTGCTTTAGTTTTTGTTTGCCGAAGCCACCATTTAGTATTGATTATTAACAGAAGGGACCAAGGGGGTAAGGCTCCTGGTGTGTAAAGTTGCTCTTTAACTATCCAGATACCATAAACCCAGTTTTGTTTCATACCAAGCACATTACTAAAGTCTTACATAACAATGTCCAATGTGCAGGAATACCCATTATCACCTATTGACAAAGGGTAAGGAAGCATGCTTCTGGTAGAATGTTGGATCAGTCTGGTAACTTAATGGCACTGCTTATGAAGAGGCCCAAACTGCCTTACTGATAGAAGTTACTTGGGCCCAAGTTCAGCTTCCTTTCTTGTAGATAATTTGAAGTGCTCTACAGGTCAGCCAGTTATTGGAGGATGTCCTTTTTTTTTTTTTTTTTATGTTCATGAAATTATTGATCAGTCTCTTCCTCCACAGGAAGATAATAGGCCAGTAGGTGGGTTTTCTCTTCGTGGTTCCCTTGTGTCTGCTTTGGAGGATAATGGTGTTCCTACCGGTAAGCTACAACTTTTGCTCTGCCTTAAAGATCTCTGGGACCATCTGCATGTTATTGATGCCCCTGGGAGGAAACCCTGGGCAGGACTTTCCTCAGTCAGACAGTCATGTAATTTTTGAAGCCCATTTGAAAAACAAAGTAAAAGGTTACATGGGATGTTCTTGCTGTTTCAAGAACCAACAGAACAATCCTTTCTTTTGATATTCTTTCCGCTCAGCTTCTGTGCTGATGGCCTGTAAGCTTCTATTTAAGATACAGCTAAGGGACACTGTTTTCATGTTAAAGAATGCTTTCATTTTCTATTGGCTCTGATTTTACAATCCCTAGCTATGGTAGGAAGTAGTAACATTTCTGATTTGTGGGTATAGAAATTGAGGTTGAAAACCAAAGTAAACATCAAATTATGTGCCTCTTTTAAACATCAATTTAGGGGATTCTTTGATGTGAAACTGTAGGTCTATGAGCAGCACAGGGGCAAGCAAGCAAGCAAGCTGCAAACTTTCAGAATAACCACTGGCAGACCTTATGGCTACAGGGGGTGGAAATACTGTTTTTGCCTTAGTCTCGTTCAGCTTCTTCGAGCTGGAAGTTGACATGGATAGTTAATACGTTTCTTCCCCCGCCGTGTGTAGGAGTTAAAGGGAATGTCCAAGGAAACCTCTTCAAAGTGATTACGAAGGATGACACACACTATTATATCCAGGCCAGCAGCAAGGCTGAGCGAGCAGAATGGATTGAAGCTATCAAGAAGCTAACATGATCTAAAGGAGCAGGACCAGGATCACCGTTGGATACAGATGAGACTTCCTGGAGAACTGGAATACAAGATATTGGGCTGGGGATGTGGCTCAGTGGTGGAGGACCTGCCTGGCAATCCTGAGGCCCTGGGTTCAATTCCTAGTACTGTTAAAAAAAAAAAAAAAAAAAAAAAAAAAAAGACTTTACCATTGTACATTTTGCAACGCTTTGGAGTGAGACTACCCATGGTGGCTCCTCAGATGACAGTGGGCATGCAACTTCCTTCTGCCTTCCTATGACCAACTTTAGAAGCTGGGCCAGCTGTTAGGTGGGCAGCGTCTTGACTTTGCTCTTCAGGACAGAAGTGTCTTTGGAGACCACAGTGGTACCTCTTTCTCTGCTGGAACACTAACTCTAGCTCTGCTATATTAAATACTCAAGACAGCTCTCTCTCAACTGACTTCAACAACTCAGTATCTCAAGGATTAATAAAGATTGACATCTGTCTCTGGCTTAATAGGTCAACCTGTAAGGCCTTATGTTTTACAGAAGCTGGTTGTGGAGAAATTTCAGGTGATCTGTCGCCAGGATGATGTTTCTCACTTTAAAGTGGGGATGCTGACAGATGACTGTTCAGAGGATACTGTTTGTCCTGTACTGTAAGACAGCAAGTATCACAAGTTGCAGATGCCATACTCTCTTGAAATCTGTCACATATTTTTTAAAAGGCAGAAATACAGCTTTTCTATATAAAATGGACATTTAGAAAGACATGGAACATGAGCTCTCTAAACGAGAAAGATACAAATGGCAAAAGTTAAATTAAGGCATAAAACTTTGCTCTAAAAATGAACATTAGCTGAAGTTAAGAACATCCCCAGTTGGGGGTTAAAGTGAAAAGTCTGTATCATACAGTGTTTTTATAAATATTTTTTTATTAAATTTATACAGTGATCTGGCAGTTATGGCCAGGATTCATGCCAAGGACAATGGCTCGGACTTTAATAGATAAAATACATAACTTACATTTAAGGGGAATGGATATTTCTAAAGTGCCTAAGTAAAAACTTTTCTTAAAATAGATTTCCTCTTAATGTCTGGAATATCTGACCCCGTATTCGGAATCCCAAGAACATGTTTTTTTCCCTTTATTCCTTACTTTGTAAGAGACTGCCTTTTCAAGCACCATTTTTTTTTTTTCCATTTGGCATCTTTCCAGGTTTAATGTACCTAGAATTACTTTTAGAATGTTGACAGGTGCTTATCTGAACTACACTACATTTGGCTTGATAGCTTCCTGCTTCCAAACAGCCACAGCCGTGCTTCCCATAGCTCTGGGTGAGATGAGGATTCTCAAGGATTCTAAAACAGAAGAGCACTGGCTTGAGACAAAGCAGTGAAGCCGGCAAGGTCGAGACCCAACTTTTTTCATGCCTACTCACTGTAATTGTTCTGGATGTAAAAAAACAAAACAAAACAAAAAAAATACCCAGGACACAACTGGGCTGGTGTGTGGCAGCGGAGTAGTGGCCCAAAGATCAGCACATCTCCTTAACTTTGAACATCTTGAAATAGCCACCCCCACAAAAAAACTGCCAACCAAACCAATCAAACCAAACCAAACCTTGTAAAACCCAAAAAGCTTGAACATATTCATGAGAATTGATTATAAAACTGACTTTAAAAAAAGAGAAGTTTCAATGTTTCTTTTTAGTCACTTTCAATTCACTGATGTTAGGAGTGATAAAGTACTATTGATTTTGTTGTACAAATCAAGGACCGTATGACTAACTGAAGGAAGAAGGAAAACAGAACTGTTAGCATTTTTAATAAGGCTTTGGTGGGAGAAGCAAGGTATGTAAGGTCTGTGTTCTTTACTGTTAAGTATCTTGCGGCTGGGTGAGTCTGCCTGGCCTCATGTGTCTTAGTTTGTTCTTTTCATCACAGTATTATTGCAGTACTGACCTCCTGGCTAGTCACCATTTTACACAACTGTAGAACCTAGCACAAAAAGCTCAGATGGAATAAAAATTATCATGGAGCCCTGAGCTATTTCTAATTCTTTGTCTTGAGACAGCGTTTCTGTGTAGCCTGGCTGTTTTGGAACTTGTTTAGTAGACCTGGTCTTGAGACTGCTCTGATTAAAGGTGTGCACCACTGTGCATAGCTTAAATTTTGTTTTTTGAGACAGGTTTCTCTGTGTAACAACCCTTGTAGACTAGCTTAGCCTCGAACTTAAGAGATCTGGGTGCCTCCCAAGTGCTGGAATTAAAGATATATGCCACCAACCTGACTAAATTGTTTTTAAATATATAACTTTTTAGTACACAATCCCTAGTAAAAGGGCACTTGTTATACTTGATAATGCATTTTTTTCTTCTGTGGTAATGGGGATTAATCCCAGAGCTTTGACTTGCTAGGTATGCACCAGGCCAACTTAGCTACTTTTCTAAATCCTTAGAGTATGTGTATTGCCTCTGAATTATCCAAGATTACAGTTACTATTGCAGCTTTGGTAATACCTTCATGTTCTTTTATAAACTTGAAAAAAATCCTTTTGAAATAGAGTCTCACTATGCAGTCTTGGGTGACATGTAGCTTGATATATAGACCAACTAGGCCTTGGACTCAGAGATCCAACTGCCATTGTTTATGGTGGGATTAAAGGCATGCACCATACCTAGCCCTAAACTTGTTTCTTGATGCATGACCAGTAGTTTTAATCTTTGTGTCATGACCCAAGGTGTTCAAATGATCCTTTCACAGGGGTTTCCCAAAATCATCAAAAAACAAATATTTACATTATGATTCATAATAGTAGCAAAATTACAGTTATGAAGTAGCAACAAAAATAACTTTATGGGTGGGGATCACCATAATGTGAAGAACTGTATAGAAAGGTCCCAGCATTAGGACGGTTGAGGACCACTGCTGTAGTCAGCCAATCTGGAGTACATTCAGATTCCCTAAATACTAGCAACATGGTATGCTGACTGGCAAGCATGGTTCCTTGGAAATGGGTCATACGAGGTTAGACCAATAGATTAAAAGACAAACTATGTTAAACAAAAGAACAAACTTTCATAAATGGCACAGAACATCTCCCAACATTCTAATTTCCAATCCTTTTATACAGGGTCTTGCAATGGTTGCCTAGGCTGATCGGCAATTCTGGGCTCAACTTTCCAAGTACTAGAGCTGTAAGCATAAGCTTCTGTACCCAACTCTAGAACTCTTCCCGTTCAGTCTAGTCCTGGCCTTAGTTTTAAGTTTGCTCACAGAAAATAGTGTAAGTATCCTAAGACAAGCATGCCAAACTAAATGAAGACTTTCTACATGTGATACTGTAGCTTTAACTTTATGTGTGTTACTTGAAAAATTATTTTGCACATTAAAGTAGCTAGTTTGAGAAGGTAAAAATGGGAACATTAAAAATGCTGTGTTAAATCACATCCTGTGGGTATTTTTTTGTTTTTTTTTTGTTTTATATAAACAACTAAAGACCTAGGTAGCACCTACCAGATAGAGGAAACTGTCCCCTTCAGTTGGGTGATGCTGCTCACAATAACTACATCAAAACAGCAGTACTTCAAAATACCCCTTGAATTATGTTCAAGGTAAGTAGCTTAGTATATGTGTGATGACTTCTCTCATACAAGTTATTACTGGTTTCAAGTAAGTTAACAGGCACGTAATTCTTTAATTGAATTTCATGGTTTTTCTCTACTAGGGATCAAATTCCTAATTGCTTCTCTAACATTCATTTGGAAAGTCTATTCCTGCATAGGTCATTTGATTACTTGCCCATCGACTTCTATCATATGAAGATAATTAGGGTCTGAGCATTCAGATTGGCTTTAACTGGTGATAAGAAGGAAGAAGCCTACAATTAAATATCCCAGAAATTTATTTGATGTTTGCTTGAATACATTTTATATAGAAAGTTTGGGATGGTTTATGTTGGAGCCCCTGGTAAATCTCTGATTGCTATAAGGGTGCCAATCCAGAGACATCAGAAATGGAAACTGCAAGCCCACTATTAGGACTGCTGTTAAAGATTTGTCTCTGGTCAAATCAAGCCACTCCCTTAAAAAATGCTTGAGGTGTTAGAGCCACTATGTGAAAACAGCTGTCACCAAGGAGGGCATTTAGATTCTGGCTTGTTGAATACTTAAATACTTGAAAATAAAAATATTCAGCTTTGAAGTTTTCAATACTGGAAAACTTTCAAGTCTAGGGTTTACAGCCAGGAAGGGCTGCTTCGCACTCCTTAATTTGGACTGTTTTCCAAAACGTTAATCTTCAGCTTTGGCTTCCATTTCTTCTGCATCGTCATCGCCATCCACTTCTGCGTTCTCTCTCTCAAGCCGTTCCAGCTGCCTTGCAAGTTCAGTCTCATCGGTATCTGTGACCACTTTGGGCTGTGGAAGAGGCACAATTTCAAAATAAAGTAAACAATAGAGTAGATTTCACATCAATAGTACTACTGGCTAATGTTTAAAATTTAACATAAAGTATTTTCATTTCTAACAATTCAGTCATACCTGTGCTGACTTACCACTGAATAAGTTCTATCAGCTCAAAGTTAAGAAAGTACAAGACTGTCTAAATGTCCTGTTTATTTACTTTTTTTTTAAATGAATATTCTGGGTTCCAGATAAATTACTCTTCCTCAGAGAAAGAATCATTCTATACACACAGCATATGGAAATTAGGTTTTGTTCATATTGAGATGAAGGAAAGACATATTATTTTATGTTTGAAACAGGATTCCCTATGTAGACAAGCCAGTCCTTCCGCCTCTGCCTCCCAATGCTGAAATTATAGGTTTGTGTCGTACTATGCCTAGCAATTTTTTCTCCATGAGGGGAAAACCCCTTGCACTGGCACAAATGTCCATCCCACAACATGGCATTCCACTGCTAATAGTGTTTAATTAGAAACAGAACCCTTTTTAGAAATACTCTGCACAAGTCAGGCGGTGGTGGCACACGCCTGTAATCCCAGCACTCTGGGAGGCAGAGGTAGGCGGATTTCTGAGTTCGAGGCCAGCCTGGTCTACAGAGTGAGCTCCAGGACAGCCAGGGCTATACAGAGAAACCCTGTCTCAAAAAAACCAAATCCAAAAAACAAAACAAAAAACATATACTCTGCACAAACAATTACTTTATACTTAATAATTTCTTTTATTCCCAAGTCTATGTGACTGGGCAGTAGCTATGATATCCTGACAAGGCAGCCTCTGAACTTCAGGCGGTTACTCTGGTCTCAGTCTCCCAAGTGCAGACAGAGATCACAGGCACAAACCACCATATCCAACTCATCTGAATCAACAATGCTTATGTGTGTAGGAGTGCATTGCCAAGGTGTTCTGTTCAAGTTTAGAAGACAACTTTTAGGAGCCATTTTCTCCTTCTAACACACAGGTCCTGAATACCAATTCTAGGTCACCAGGTTTGGCAGCCAGGGCCTTCACTATTGAGCTATTTTTGCTGGCCCCCTACCTGACATTTTCAAAAGCCCCAAGGAGTTGAAAAGGTGAAGTAATTTCTGTACAAGTATGAGGTTCAAGCTACCAGCCATAGGTAAAGCTGGACACAGTGGTGTAGCTGTAACCTAGAGCTAGGAGAGTGGTGACGGGGATCTTCAGCTCTAGGTTCAGGGAGTCTCAAGAAAACAAGATAAAGGATATCCAACACTGATCTGGCCTTCATATATGCATCCATGGGCCAGTGTACCTGGGCACACATACTAAAAAGAAAATGAAAATAAGTATATAGGCAGTCATCAGGCAGTTCAAGGCTGACCTTGAGTATACAGTGAGCTGAAAACTAGCCTTGACTACATGGAATCTGTATCAAAAACAAAGCAAAATATTAAGAACAAAATAAAAGTAAGACCCCGATCTCACCTCCATCTGAACATTGAACACTCCCCTCTTCTCCTCAATCTTCTCTTTGATGACTGCCATAGCCTGATTGAGGACAGAGAGGCCTTCTGTCCTCTCTAGGGTCGTTGTTGTCATCACATACCTGGGAGGAGCTATTAGATTAATCTAAAGGAGAAAGATGAAAATGAAGTTATGATCATACTTACCCAGGATATTTAAAAATTGTTTAATTAATTTGCTACATGAAGAAATCATCTCTACCTGCCTCTTAGTTCTCTAGATCAGTTTATTAATACATTCCTTTAGGTTTTTTTTCTCATTGAGGTGATGAAATACTCTAACAAAAGCAATTTACAGGTGAAAGGATTTATTTTAGCTCACAATTCAAAGCATAGCTCATCATGGCATAAAGTATAGGCAGCAGAAGTTAGTCACATTATGTCCAAAGTAAGAAGACAAAAATGAATGCATGCATTCAATCTATTCAGTTCCCTCTTTCTACAGTTAAGGGTCCATTCAGAGAATAGTGTCATTTACAGTGGGTGGGTCAGTGCACCTCAATAACATAATCAAGACGTAACATAATAATGCCCAGGTGAATTCTAAGTCTGTCAAGTTGTAAACTAACATTAACCATCACGTAGTCAGACCATTGATACAGTTATCTTATCTAGTACATATATACAGTCCACTATAATACTGAATATGAAGAATTATAACCACTGGGTGTTTCTGGTGATTGTCATCAGAATAATGGGTAATTGGGGTTGGGAAGATAGCTCAGTGGTTAAGAACATTAAGAACATTGTGAGCCACGCAGTGGTGGCACACGCCTTTAAACCCAGCACTAGGGAGGCAGAGGCAGGTGGACTTCTGAGTTCAAAGCCAGCCTGGTCTACAGAGTGAGTTCCAGGACAGCCAGTGCTACACAGAGAAACAACCCTGTCTTAGGGGAAAAAAAAGAATATTGTGCTTTTGAGGAGAATGCTGGTTTGGTTCTCAGCATCTACACACTGGCAACCACCTGTAACTTCAGTTCTAGAGGATCTGACAACTCTCTTCTGGTCTATGTGGGCACCAGGAATGGACGTGGTATACATGGTAAACACACACACAAAATAAAAACTCCATCTTTTCTTCCCTCTCACTATGACATTCTGGCTCAGCGGTCGTGGTTCAGCTCCTGAGTTTGTTCTGCTGCCTTGATCAGTAAGTAGTGGTCTGAGTGCAATACATTTTTGTCATCTACTTAAATACTCACTGAAATGAACGCTCAAGGACAGTCAGCTCCTAAGTCTGTGCTGTTATCCTGACCAGTATTTGTTACCTAGGTCAAATAAAGATCTCGCTTTGCTAGACTCTTGTGACTGCTTGGGTTTTAGATTTTCAGACCCTAAGAGTCTGGACACTGAATATGCCAGGTATGAACTTCATCACGGAGCTGTACTTTTCTACCCAACATGACCAGCAAAAAGGGGAAAAGATTGGGACTATGACTTAATGGCTTCAGGTTCAACTGCTAGCACACAGGTTAACCACAAGGATCTGAAGAGCAGGGTGGGGGAAAATGCAAAACTTACCTTGATGGGCATGGTTTCTGTAGAACAATTTAAACCTGCCCTCAGGGCTTCTTTTACAGCATCAATGCCTTCATAACCATAGCAAGCTACTTCAATATCTAAAATAACAAAAATTACAGAAGTGGCAATAAGGAAAGACACAGCATAACAGCGAATTGTCTAGAACTATTTAGAGACCCCACACCCTTTGGCCCTGCAGTTTGGTTTCTTTCTACCATGGAGGTCCTGGGTTTGAACTCAGGTATTTAGGTTGGTGGCGAGTGGCTTTACTTGCTGAGCCATCCCGTCAGTACTGACCCAGCAGATCTTTTAGAATACCTGTATAGATGGTAAGTATATATTTTTGTAGTTAAGAAAATTTGATAAAGTCCATTCTTGAAGAGGAAATATTAACATTTATGCATTTTTACTGGGGGCTGATGCTAGCTAGGGAGTGAACCCAGGGCTTCACAAATGCTAAGAATCTGGCCCGCCTTGTGTGATATGCCTCTACCTCTTAGACCCCTGGTTTCCAACCTTCCTAATTCCGTGACCCTTTAATACAGTTCATGTGGTGACCCCACTCATAAAATTATTTCATTACAACTTCCTAACTATAATTTTGCTGTTATGAATTTTAATGTAAACATCTGATATGTGACTCCTGTGAAAGGGTCACTTGACTCTCAAAGGGTTGAGAACCATTGCCTTAGACATCCATGGTCTTGGAAAATATCTATCTGTACAGGAAGAATGTTTGAAAATATTCCAGATGATTCATATAGAACCAATACAAAGGCATAGAAGGATATCACTGTCCTGTTGAAATATTTTAAACTGTAAACCAAGACAAAATAATATTTCCTTATTAAAGGGCTGAATCAAAGTTAGTTAACCTTCTAGGAATATTTCATTTGTGCCAATACATTTTAGTTTTGTAATAATTTCTTGGGCCAAGGACATGAGACTGTGGTAGAGTAATTACTCAGCATGTATGAAGCCCTGGTTTTATTTTAAGAGTCAAAACAAACCCAAGAGTCACAAGCAGTCAAATAACCCTCCCCCCAACTGTGCAAAAACAAATTAAAATAACACCTAAAAGTTTGTTACAAAAAAATAGAGAAATTTATAGTTGTTAATGTAGTAACACGTTTTGGTAAGTCTCATTGCTTAACAGCGTGTTTAGGCACATACAATATTTAAAGTCATTTAGAAGACATTTACCTGCTCGGATTTTGACTGCTTGTGGGGTTAAACGCCTATTGATATTGTTAATGAGTACTTCTCTTTCATCTTCATTCAAATCTAAACTATCCAAGATAGATGGGTCTCTAAAAAAAAAAAAAAAACCAAACAAAAACTGTCAAAGTAATATTACTCGGAACTGTGAAAACAAACACATTCCACAGGGTAATACAAATAACAATAAAGAACTAGTTTCCACATGGAAGTTAAAATTTTGACCTTGTATAAGTTTCCAAGACCTGGATCAGGGAAGGACTTAGCTAACATTCCAAGCTAACTGAATAAGGAGGGTTGGGGGGGGGGGGAGGAAGGAAGAAAACCAAAAAGAACAGGAGACTAATAAGTAGAGGCAAAACGTTACAGAAAATTTAATATGTGAAGAATGACTAACATGGGCAAGCATCCAAACTGATAATATCAAGTCTCAGTGAAAAGTGATAGAATGTGTGTTTAGGAAACTTTTCAATTAGCTTACACAAGACAAACTGAGAACTGAGAGAACTGTTAACATTGTCACATGATAACTGATAGAGACAAACACAGACTGACATTTACAATCAATAAAGACACAAAGCTGTTGACCTGATGAATCAGCAGGGGCATGCAAATCAATTATGGCAAAAGGAAAAAAAATCTGAGACCTATTTCAAGTGATAGTAAAGATGAGGGAAAACAGCAATATATATTTATACAGTTGCTAGGGGAATATAAACAATAGAACTAATTTGGAGTGTAAATTGGCAAAACCAAATAGATATATTTGAACATATCTGTAAAATCAATCTTATGATTCAGCAATTCTATTCCTAGGTAAAATCTAGAAACCAAAAAGGGCTAGAAGTTAACCTCCAGACAGTGGGGAGGGGGTCACGCAGCATTAACATTTAGGAAGGAATGGGAGGAAAAGATGCAGAGACAGCAAGCAGGGAGAACTAAATGGTTGCTGGAGAGGACATGATATTTCCTATCAAAAAAGAGTAGATTCCTTTTTTTGTGTGTAGCAGAAATCAATAAAGGAAGATCCAAGCAAGGGAGTATGAGCAGGAGGCAGGGTTAGTTTGAGAGCAGGAAGGGTGTGAACCCCAGGAGTACAGGAGAAACAAACTTTTCAAATGGTTTGCAAGGAAGCAGATGGGTAGTAGGCAAGACGGCCAAGAGTAAACGGCTCAGAGGGCTTCTGAGGAAGAACACTGAGAAACAGACACCATAAAGACAGGAACAAGAACTGGCCAAGAGCAGATGTGGGACAGCAATGAAGACACAGCCAAGGTGAGACTCTGAATACAGAGGCACCAACTGACTACTTTTTTCTAGCAGTAGCCAGTAAGCTACAACTGCAGATAAGTCAGGAGTATCAGTTGAAGCCTGGATATATCCAAAGGAAAAACAGGGCAAAGGCTTGTAATACTGGCATGAAAGTTGTTGAAATGATATCTTATGGTGTTTCTATGTTAGATAACAAAGTCAGGCAAGGAAAGACACAGAAAACCACATTTGGAACCAGAGCCTGATACTTAAGAATTTATGAAGAAATATAGTAGGATGATGGTGTAAAAAAAACCACAGGTCTTTAAGAGGCAAAAGCAAAAAGGTCTATTATGAGGCCACATGAAGGTGAGCCAATGCGGCCTGGGATGAAGGGCCAAGCAAGTGCAGTAGGCTAGTACTGTTTTGGGTGAAATGTCCACACTGGTCCTGAAACCATCTAGGCATGAGGAGGAAATGGAAATGTACAAGGAAGTAGTGCAAGATAAAACCATGTAAATATGGCATATGAAAACTATATACACATGACCACATAAGATTCGCTCACATCACAGGCCTTTCACATTGAAAAAATTTTTTTTTCCTTTTTTCCGAGTTTCTCTGTGTGGCCCTGGCTGTCCTTGAACTCAGAAATCTGCCTGCCTCTGCCTCCCAAGTGCTGGGATTAAAGGCAGGCACCACTGCCCAGCTGAAATATTTTTAAAGTTAGAAGTGACAAAGACCTAATGTCTGGGTGTTGTATGACTAGATGCCAGGCAATCATTCTGTGTGCTAAGATTCAGCAGGTGAGACAGAAAGGCAGAATCAAGGTGTTCTTACGAGACTGCATGCTTAAAGGCATCATAGGCACCATATCCAGGTCTCTTGTACTTGTCATCAAAGACCCAGGCAGTCCTCTGGAACAGGCTTTCCAGCTGCTCATCCTTGGTATATTCTAATACCTCAGCAACATGGCGAAGAATGCTATAAACCTAGACACAAAATGAAAAACTCAATAATGTAAAAGAGAGTCACAAAGAGGTATTTTCATATTTTAACAGAAGATGTAATTTCACTTCAATAATTCCTGAACAATAAAATTTCTAACTACAAATTCTTTTTCCATAAAGAAATAAAGTCACTCCTTCACAATAAGCAACTTAAGTAGGCATATAACTTGAGTAGACTTCAAGTAGAAATATGACATAACTTTGGGGTTTCAAACAATTGCAATAAGGTACTTAGTATCTTTCCTTACCAAGGGTACTTTTTTTTGTTTGTTTGTTTTGTTTCTTTCGAGACAGGGGTTCTCTGTGTAGTCCTGGCTGTCCTGGAACTCACTCTGTAGACCAGGCTGGCCTCGAACTCAGAAATCTGCCTGCCTCTGTCTCTCTCTGCCAAGTGCTGGGATTAAAGGCGTGCACCACCACCGCCTGGCACCAAGAGTGCTCTTGTATTATCAAATACATACAAAACTACACCATAAGGGGAAAACTATTCAAAGTACAGAACCAATTGATATTTTACTATTTCTTTTGCTCTGTTATCATTTAACAATTATCCTTTCATTACTTACCCATCAAACTCCCTAAAAATAATACAAATTTAGAAGCTATTTCATGAGCTAGCCAGTTGGCTCAGTAAAGGTGCTTAATGTCAAGAGTGATGACTAGACTCCAATCCTCAGGACCCACGTGGCAGGAGAGAAACTGGTGCCCACAGTATCTTCTAACCTCTACATGTGCTACCATGCCATGCACATGTATGTATGTATGTAATTGCTTCATCACATCAAAATTGTGTACCAAAAGGTCCTAAGCCATTTGTTTAATTTTATTATTATGGGAATATACTCTTATTACCTACACCGGATTGACCAAACTCCTGTTTTAGATTCTCATGTAGGTAGGCTATAGGTACTCATCACTGCGCCAGGCAAACATTCAATTTGACAGTGTCCTAGAGACCAAAAATATGTAACTTGCCTATAGCAGTGTTTTAGAAATCTAACAGGATTAAGGTAACACATTTTCTTAGTGCTTAAAAAAAAAAAAAATTCAAACCCAGAGCCTTCTCTATACTAGGTAAAAGCTCTTTCCTCTCAACCTCAACCCTGGTCTCTGTCTTGTTGAGAAAGGGTGGTAACTAGGTAGGCGAAGCTGACTACAAATTCCTATGCTGGCTTGGAGTGCATAAAGGCAGGTACCACCATGACCTGGCACTTGTATTCCTAATATGTAGCCAAGTGATGCCCAAGGGTTTAGTTCAAAGACTTTATTTTCTGAATGACAAGTTTAAAGAAAGAGGTTTAACTTTTTTTAAAAAACACATTTCTTTTACATGTTTCAGATGTTTAAATACATAAAATCAAAGGAGAGATCTGGATCATGGTCTGATGTACGTGATGTACTGGGTGTCTTAGTTTCTCTTCTGTTGCTGTGATAAAATAGTCTAACAAAGGCAACATAAAGAAAGGGTCAGTTTATTTGGCTTACAATACCAGGCTACATTTTAGACAAGGTGGTCAGAGGCAGAAGTCTGAGAAAACTGGTCACAGCAGCAGTGCAGAGTAGAGACCTCGACTCACTGCACCATGCACTCCGAGTGCTCAGCTTGCCCCTCCAGTTCACCCAAGCCAGGGTCCCTGGGTCAGGAAATGGTCCCACTCACAATTAAGACGAATCTCCCATACGATCAACCTCAATAAAGACAATCCCTTATATGTGTGCCTGGAGGACTGCTATCACATGGATTAATCAAAATAATAACAAAAAATATTTTTATTCAAGTATTTTCTTGATATTTTATTTCAAGGATATGAATACACACAGCAGAAAGGACCAAAATACTAGTAAAAGACAAAGAAAATATAATGTCATGAAAATCAGAGGATTAGGGGCTGAAAGATAAACTTAGCGGAAAAGAGCACTTGCTGGTCTCGGAAGAAGACTGGAGTTCAATTCCCAACACATACATGGTGATTCACAACCATTTATAACTTCAGTTCCAGGGGATCTAATACCCTCTTCTGATCTCCTCATGCACCAGCCACAGTCACAGTGCACATACATACATGCAAGCAAAACACTTATAAAACACAAAATTAACCTATCATTCAATCTCTATTTATCTACATTCTCCCCTCCACTCATGCCTCCCTCCCCCCTCCACGTATCCTTCTATCTTTCCTTCCTTCCCGAGACTGGGTGTCCCTATAATAGTCTTTGTTCTAGAAATCACATTGTAGACCTCAAACTCACAGGGATTAAAGGTGTGGTACCATGAATGCCAGCTCAAAATCTTTTATTTTTATTTATGTGTGTATGTGTACTCTTGGTGGGTATATACATGTGTAACACCCACAGGGGCCAGAAGAGGGCATCGGATCCCCAGAACCTGAGTGACAATCAGTTGTGAGCTGCTGGATGTAGGTACTAGGATCCAAACCTGGGTGGGTCCATTGCAGGAAGAGCAAGTACTACTCTAGCCATTCAGTCATCTCCACAGCCTCCAAAATAAAGAAATCTTAACAAAGAGAACCAACTTACAGTTTTGGATTTTGTGAATTTGTCTTCACATTTGATTGCTTCCTCTGGAGAAACTCTTCTTTTTGACAAATCTATATATCCTGTATGAAAATATTTTAAAATAAATGTATTTGCTCAAGTATAAATATAAAAACGACTTAATAAGCAAACTTATTATCGGACAGAGAAGTTTACAATTATCTACACTAAAATCAGTAACAAAAATACTGCTATGAAAGATTTAGGTAAGATTTCAGAAATATTTTTATCACAGGGCAATCATATATTTATTATTTTAGAAGAAATTATATTTTAAATTATTTAACTGAAACCTACTTAACTCTTCCTAAGCACCAGGACAGTTGAGAATTCTCTGTGATTTGATTAAGAGGCTATTGTCAAGCAGTTATGGTGGCACATGCCTGTTAATTCTAGAACTCAGAAGGTGCAATGCAGATTTACATTTTTTGGCTTTTTTGAGACAGTTTCTTTGCATAGCCCTGGCTAGTCCAAACAGCTTTGCCCGCCTCTGACACCTGGAATACCGGGATAAGGCGTGCGGCACAGGTGCCTGGTGATGAAATTTAAAGCCAGCTTATCCCAAGAAAACCCCATCTCAAAACAAACTGAGAGGGTGATTCTCAGTAGAGATACACTGCTATCTTCTAAGTGACCAGTATACTCAGATGACAGGAGCCAAAGCATCCTGCTAAAACCCTTAAACTAATCTGCATGGGAGAGTCTCTTTACCAGAGATGTTAGTCTTTCAATCTGAAGAAACTAGGACTCAAAAAGAATAAAGAACTTGTCAGATATCCAGACCAAGATACAGTCACTACATGTACATGCTGGGTTTGAACACAGAAAAAATACCTCATAAGACCACACTTAAAGCCGGGCGTGGTGGTGCATGCTTGTAATCCCAGCACTTGGGAGGCAGAGGCAGGCAGATTTCTGAGTTTGAGACCAGCCCGGTCTACAGAGTGAGTTCCAGGATAGCCAGGGCTACACAGAGAAACCCTGACTTAGTAATGGGTCTGTATTATACGAACTCCTAATCTGGAATCTACTTATTCTCACACAGTATGCCAATATTGTACTTGCCCTATTATCAAGTCAGGAAGAATTAGATAAATTACTGGCAACCCCTTTATCCCAATACCTTCCAATATTATTCAAAGATGGCCGTATCTGTCAGTCACCCTACCCTGCAAGATTCTACTATGGGAGGTAGATCATGTCTATAACCAGACCATGGAGGCAGATTGTGAATCTGAAGCCAGCCCAGGCTAATAAAATCTGCCCACTCCCTGCCATCACTACCAAAAATAAAGCAAAACCAACTATACTGGTTTACTCTTTCTCATAGCTCCTTCTGCCACCTGTCTCAAACTGGAGCTTCCTCCAGTGGCCATGCACGGCACTGCATGCTTTCCTTTTGGGTAAGAAACACTTCCTTTAAAGATACTGGTCTTTTGTGTTATCAGTCAATTACTTTCATACATTTAAATCTTGACGGTACAAATAAGACAAACAACTAAGGAGGCGTGGTGGCACACGCCTGTAATCCCAGCACCCTGGGAGGCAGAGGCAGGCACATTTCTGAGTTTGAGGCCAGCCTGGTCTACAGAGTGAGCTCCAGGACAGCCAGGGCTATACAGAGAAACCCTGTCTGGGGGGGGGGGGACCCCAAAACCAAAACAAACAAAACAAAAAACAAAACCCCAAAACAAAACAAAAAAAACCCCCACAAACAAACAACTAAATGCATTGTAAGAAATTAAGAGAAAGGGGTGGGGAAGGAGTGTTTTAAAATTAAACACACTTTTACTCCAGGTACTCTAAGACTGGCCTAAAAGAGTATTATTTCTATGATGTAGTTCTATTTGGCAATTAATTCCTAGTTTCTCTTTAAAGCATCTCCATTTTGAATTTTGCTGTTTGGTATGATCACAGGATATATAATTTTAACTTGTTTTTTTCCCTCTAAGGCCTGGCCTCTATTAAAAATTTCTAATAAACCAGAGCACTTTTTATCTCTACCCTCTACATCCCACATACATCCCTCCCTTTTTTTAAAAAAGCTACTTCCATAATTTTTGTGTACCTTTCACCCCACAATGTTTTAATGTGCTTACATGCAGTTTTACTACCATGTATACTATAGCAAGTTGTGGATATTTCCAGTCTGTAAACTCATGGTTTGATATTTAGTAATTAAGGAAACAGGATTTTTTTTTGAGGGGTATCTCACTATAACAGGCATGCACTGGCTTAATACCCACCCCCGCCCCCCAAGCACATTTTTGCTGCTTTATTCTTCTACTGGCATTGTACCTTTTGATACCAGACATGGCTGATGTTCTATCAGTATTCTTTTCCCCTGATACTTTCTTTCCTTTACATTGGTTCTTTCTAATTTCTCTTTAAAGATTTCCTTTTGTTTACTCTTTGAAAGATAGTTTTCTAATGTATTTGGGGAGCAGAACAATCACTTAAAAAAAATCCCACCCCCTAATTCAAACTTGGATTATATGTAGACTTTAGCAACCAGCCCTCAGGTATTGTTTGGTTTTATTCCCACCCATGTCTAAAAGTTTGGGGTACATTTCTGACATTATGAATGACATTTGAGATAGGCTTTGAGCTACTATAAATATATATATTTTTAAAAAGTTGTTTATGGGGGCTGGAGAGATGGCTCAGCGGTTAAGAGCACCCATACTGCTCTTCTGAGGGTCCTGAGTTCAAATCCCAGTAACCACACGGTAGCTCACAACCATCCATAATGAGATCAGGTACCCTCTTCTGGTGTGTCTGAAGACATCTACAGTGTGCTCATATATTATGAATAAATAAATCTTAAAAAAAAAGTTGTTTATCAGGAAAAAATAACTATTTAAACTCAAAATGGATTCAAGTAGGAAACAACTTTAACCTTCAGATTTTAACCCTGTAGGGATGCTTGAAGGCTATCTGTCTATTAATTCAGGAGTCATACAGACAGAATTTATTAAAAGATTGGGGGCTCCCCTTTTGTGGATCTTTCCTATTTTTCTAATCTAATCCTAATGGTGCTTTACTAATGCTTCCTTTATAGTTGTGACCCCCAACTCTAAAATTATTTTCATTCCCACTTCTTAACTGTAATCTTGTTACTGTTATGAATAACAATGTAAATATCTGAGCTTTCTGATGGTCTTAGGGTCATTTATCCCCACAATTGAGAACGACTGTCCTAATTCTTATCATTATTACCATTTTTCATTTGCTATGGCCATCCTAAGGTTTATGTAACAAGTAATAGTTAATTTTTATACATGTCTGGAGTTTATAGCTGTTAGGGTAAAAGTCTTATCCAATAAATCTAACTTTCTCATATTAAAAACAGATTTCCTTTTGGGCTTGGTGATGCATGCCTTTAATCTCAACACTTCAGAGGCAGAGTCAGGCAGAACTCTGAGTTTGAGACCAGCCTGGTCTACAGAGTAAGTTTCAGAGCTACATAGAGAAGCCCCACATAATAGGAAACAAAATAAAACAAAACAAAGCATAGTATATAGTACTATACAACATGCTTAGAAGGGTTCACTATGGTGATGATTCACATGGAATCCAGAAAAAAAGATGCACAAAAAAAAAAAAAAAAAAACCAAAAAACCCCAAAAAACCAAACCAAACCAAACCAAAAAACCCAAACTGGGGGTTGGGGGGACAACACAAAAACACCATAACTATTAGAGATACTGGAGTTTGGGTGTTTATGCACACAGCATATTTTTTTTCAAAACTTGTATAAAATATCCCTAAAATCACCAGGCACACTGGAAGGTGGTGGCAGCCTGGCAGATTAGTGATTTTGAGGCTAGTCTGGTCTAACAGACCAGCTAGGGCTATGCAGAGAAACCTTACTGGGGACAGGAGGGAAACCAACAAACAAAGTCTTAAAATCTGTTTTTTTTTTTTTTTTTTTTGCTTTATTGGATTTGTTTTTTTTTTTTTTTTTTTTTTTTTTTTTTTCTTCGAGACAGGGTTTCTCTGTATAGCCCCGGCTGTCCTGGAACTCACTCTGTAGCCCAGGCTGTCCTCGAACTCAGAAATCCGCCTGCCTCTGCCTCCCAGAGTGCTGGGATTACAGGCGTGTGCCACCACCGCCAGGCTTAATTTTTTTTTTTTTTTTGGTTAATCTCACTTCTAACCCAGTCATCTTATTGCTAATTAAATTTTTAATTAAGAAAAAAAAAACCCACACCAAATATATTTGTATTCACGTCTACTAATATTCAAGGGCTTTCTATCAGGCTAAAACATTGCAAACAAATTTTGCCTTTTCCCTCTCCCTTTAAATTATATCCCTAAAGCTAGTCCCCAAGGTCTATTCCTTATTTGGCCCGAGACAAAACACCATGGTCCATCAATCAAAATCCATTATTTGGCTACTCTGGCTAACTTGTCTAATTTGGACTTACCAAATGACCCCAGTCTAGATTCCCCCTTTTCTCCTTATACCTGCTTTTGTCTGATCCAGAGGCAACCCCCCACAGTGCCTTATCCCTCCTGGGTAACAATACTGTGTGCTGAGAAGTTGGTGACTGGGTGTGTTCTGCTAGGGGCCTCCCTTACAAATAAAGATAAGTTAATTACTACTCTAGGTTTCTTTCTTTGGAACTTGGTTATAATTAGTTAATTACTAAAATACTAAAAAATCAAGTCATTTGGCCACAAACTAATGCTGGAATTAAACTACTACTACATGCTGGGCAGTGGTGGCACATGCCTTTAATCCCAGCACCAGCCAGTTGAGGCTATAGGAGAATCAGGAGCTGCTCAGTTTGATTTTTAGGATAAGGTCTCTCATTGGCCAAAACCTCACTGAATAAACTAGGCTGGCTGGCCATGAATCCCAGATTTTCCACCTTCCCCAGAGTTGGGATTCCCAGTCTATGCTATCACACCTGGCCTTTCTTTACGGGTCTGAGGAGTTAAACTCACTTCTCCAGCTTGTAATCAAGCATTTAAATGACTGCTTATGTCCTCAGCCCCATGTGCTTCTCTAACAATTTTGTATGTGGAAGAATTTATGTAGCAAGATAGAAGCATTGTATCTATGGTAAATATTAGAAAGAAATAGTTGTTTTCTGGAAGTACTCTGAACTTGAAGAAATCATTGTAGAAAACAGTGTTTTGTGTTAGCAACAGAGCTGTTTTGCTGAAAGAGCTTTATAGCTTTTGCAGGATTTTGGTCACAACAGTCAGTCTTGACACACCTGAATATCTTCTTGAATTATTGAGTACTACAAACAGTAAAAACAGGACCCAATAAGGACTAAAGTTGCAGAGGCATGTTTTCCTTCAGGAAACATATTAGGGGCTTTTAGTATGAGAAACTAAACTCAAAAAACAACTTTTGTGGACAATAAATATGCTTTTGAGCATCTTTTCGAATTCAGCTCTCGGAGGCTGGATCTCCCTGCTGTGAGCAGAGCTTTAATTCATCCTTGAGTGACCTTTCTTTGATAGTTTCTTGAGACTCGGAGCACTGACAAAATATAGTAGTTTGCTACAGTGTATTTTAAAATAAACCATTCGAAACCAGAAATTTCTATAATCTTATAGTTTGTATTTCTTATGTTATTTTTTTCCACTTACCTTTTTCTTTATCCACTCTAATGACAACTACACATTCATTTCTGCCAATTCGGATCAGTTTGTTTATAGAACGGATACGTCGTCTGGATAGTTCACTAAGAAGAATCATGCCTTCAATGTTATTATATTCCAACAAGCTGACATAGGCCCCCATTTCAGCAATGGATCTTACATTCACCATCACTACATCTTCCACCTCAGGAAATTTGTGTTGATAAAATCTACAACTTAGACCCGGCATTCTGCAATTTAAACAAACAAACAAAAATAAAGTGTTAACTAAAAATAATCCATGTTGTAGACCTTGACAATGAAGGAACACAACAAAGTGACATAGATACTAGTCTCATCTCTTTAAATGTCAGAAAATGAATACCCAGGACTCAACTTTAGTTTTTATATGCTCCATATTTTGTGATGCTTAGGCAATCACTTTTAGAGAAACTATTAAAAAATAATGACTATCTATAAAGTGCCGTGAGGCATAAGGATTAAAGGAATATGTCAAGACTAAAACACGATTTTAATATCACCACTAATTAGGGCATCTAGGTGTACATATGTAACATCAACACTCTAGGGGCTTACCCAAAAGGACTACACGATTGAAAACAGCCTGGACTATATACCTAGATGCCATCTCATAACAAAAGCAAAGCAAAAACAAACTCTCAAAATACAGTAAATCAGCACCCAACATTTTAATAACTATCATGGAATTGAGAGGGGCATCATTATAAAACAAGTTTCAACATTACCTAAGCTACTCTTTGTCTAAGTCAGCTCAGATGGTACATGCTACCGCACAGTGTATAAAGGGAAGCCTGATTACTTAAACCTTAACCAATATGTCAAATGTTACAATCTTTTTTGTGATGTTGCAGACTGAGCTGTTTCTATTTATACACTAAGCAAATCTTTCCCTGACTTGCCTCTCATTAGCTGCACTCCCAGTCTAGTTTACTGTAGCCAAAATTACATTATCACAAAATAAAACTTTATTAAGGGGCTGGAGAGATGCCTCAATGGTTGAAAACACTGGATGCTTTTCCAGCAAATGCAGATTCCATTTCCAGCACCTACAAGATGGCCCACAATTGTATGTAACTCCCATCCAAGGGGATCTGATGCCCTCTTTTGATCTCTGTGAGCACTGAAAGAACATGGTACACTATATACAGGTACAACACTCATAAAATAAAAATGACTTAATTTTTAATTTCCTTTTAAAACAAATGAGTTAAGCTGACTGGTGGTGATGGTGCATGTCTTTAATCCCAGCACTTAGCAATTGGAATCTGGCAGATCACTGTGAGTCCAAGGCCAGCCCAGTCTACAGAATGAGTTCCAGGATAGCCAAGGCTATCCAGAAAAACCCTGTCTCAAAAAAACAAAACAAGCTGGGCAGTGGTGGCACACGCCTTTAATCCCAGCACTTGGGAGGCAGAGACAGGCGGATTTCTGAATTCCAGGACAGCCTGGTCTACAGAGTGAGTTCCAGGACAGCCAGGGTTATACAGAGAAACTGTCTGGAAAAACCAAAAGCAAGCAAGCAAACAAACAAAAACCAAAAAAAAAAAAAAAAAAAAAAAAACCAACCAAAACCCAAATGATTTAATTCAGTCATTATTTCTAACTTATATTATTCTCCAACCATTTGATGAGGCAGGGCCTTGTCCGTGCTAGGGAAGTACTTCATCACCCTTATTTTTCTATTTCTTACATATGCCTATTTTTCGAAGAGCTTTATAAATTTCTACAGTCCAAGTGTCTTTTAATCTCTATGAACTAAAGATACTTAAAATCATTTCCTTTGATCCACCCAAAGCATCCAGCACCTTCTCTTTAATAATCCATATGCTGGAAATCATACCAGTTAGCACTATACTTTAAAAAGGAAGTCCTGAGTCCTTAATTGTAGCTGAGGACTTTTATGTTTTCTTATTAATCATAACCTACTTACTGTTGTCAGAACTCAGAAGATAGGCAGTAACTATTTAAAAAGACGTAAGAAAATAAATGTGACATTTTAGTAATTTATTTTCTAGACAGATCTATGATTGGTTGCCTAGTTGACAGAGTGAGTTCCCAGGAAGCCAGGGCCACACAGAGAAACCCTACCTTAAAACAACAATAACCACCACCAACAACAACCAAGAATTAGACTCTCTACACCCAGCATATGGAACAACAAAGTTCTGTCCTCATATGGTTTAAAAACAGACATACACATCTGTTTCTATCAGCAGGAATATTAGATGATTTGGCCATTGCCCAGCTCTTTGACATACCACTTTCTAGTTCTCCCTATTCGAAGATAGAAAAGGAGGTGATCTACTTGTTCCTTTATATACTGATGTGGTGAAAGTGAAAATTTGAGCCTATTAAATTTTGAACCATTTGTGCTCAAAATTAGGATATATGAACAAATTATCACAACTAGAAACATCTAACATGATAAAAAAGTAACACTGATATACATACTCAATGTTAGAAGTATGTATCACATATTAGGCCAAACTATCAGGACAGAACTAAAAGTACTGTTTATCTAAAAGTAACATGTGGCAGACTCATTTCTCCTCTACTCAACAAAACAGGGATTTAGGAAACAAAAGAAAGCAGATACTCAGCTAGAGTTACCCATTTGGAAACAGCTGTTTCATTTTTTTTAAGCAGAGCTTCTCTTAAAGGTGGGAATGCAAATGTTCCCAAATACCTGTATATAGAGAACTCAAAATTAAACAAAGACTTCCAAAGCATCAAAATAAACTATAGGACAATGTTTAACAATTTTAGATTTAAAAGCTGCTAGTCATATTTATTCAGCAAATTTAGCATCCAAAAAGGTGATTTTTTTCCCCCTTAATCAGCTGGTTAAAGGTTATAGGCAACAAGATAAGAAAACATAGAATGGAAATATGGCTACTACTTTAAAAGGTATAAATCTGTTTGCAAAAATAAGGAGTAAATAATGAAACGGTATATTACTTACAGTAGAAAGAAAGAAGCGTGAAACTACAAAGGAATTCTTGTCACAAAGAACTTACATGTTGGCTGACTGACTAAATCAATTAAGAAAAAAAATTATTAAAAAAGCCTATTTTTGGGTCAACGAAACAGAAATCAAGAATTTATTCAGTCCTTTGATAATTTTCAAAGTATTCTGACTTTTTTCATTTTGCAATTTAATTTGTTAACACAATTTTTGTAGTCACTACTAAGTATTAAACAATTCTGACACAAAAATTCTTCCCTAGGGAATTAAGTACCAGTGGGAAAACAAATTAAGATTACAAGGTACTATGAAAAAGCACAAAAAAGAATTTATAGGAAACCAAGGAACAGAAATATTAAATGACTTCAAAAACAAATACATAATACACACTAAAAACAAGAACTATAACTAAAGTCTTTAGCATAAATCTGATATCCACAAAGTCTCCCTGTATCATAGTACCAAAACAATGTTAAGGGCTCCCCCTCTAGCCCCCCTTAGGCAGAATTTCACCGCGTAGCTCTGGCTGGCCTCAGGCTCAGAGTACTACCTGCCTCAGCATTTTTAGTGCTGGGATTAAAGATATGTGTACCACACACCCTCTCACTTGAGATCCCACTTCTGCTTTTAGAGGTGTTTATGCCACACAGGCTGTATGTGTTCTGTTGTAAACAAGCAAACAAAAACAAGTTTCGAAGCTAGTTTCAAATACCTTGCATCAGTATTTTGCCCCTGTTAACCATAGGTACACTTCTAGAGCCAGTACATTGTCGCGTCACCATAGCAGGTATGGGCAATGAACGTTCCAAAGTAAAATGTACCACGTTGGGAAAACGCTTGTTCAGCTCTGAAGTTTACTAGTACGGCTAAGTCTTTTGAGAACTGGGGCCTGCCATCTGGCATCATATGTACAGAAAAGGCACTACGATTTCATAGCTGACATTTTTGATGAACTGTCAAGGGCCCCCACCCCTTTAACAACTTAATGAGGAGGAAAATCAAGACTTTTCTGATGCACCCTTTCTTCAAGAAACAATGTTTCTTCCTTAGTGAAAATGAAAGCATCTTAAATATGGGGGGTAGGTGGGGGTTAAGAGCCCCAATGTACACGCTTAACTCTAAAGTTTTAATCTTAGGCTTTCCGCGTCCATAATTAAAAGACTCTAGCTTTATTTTTGCAGTTGCTCAAACAGGGCAATAATCGCCTCAGCAGTATGACTCCAATAGCTGACTTTCAATTCCAGGAATTCACTCTTACAGCAATGCACAATCAGAGCGAAAACTTAACGACCTTCAATATTAATGGTTACGTTTTTGACTATCTTCTTTTTTTCTTTAAACTTTAACTCTTTTCTTTAAACTTAAATATGGTGGTTTATCCTACTGATTCTTCGGCGAAAAGTTTAGTCTCCACAGAGCCAGAGAAAAGTTTTGGCAGTATCCTCAGGCTGAAAAGAAGAAAGGTAAAATGCCCCAACTCTCAGGCCGGGTAAAAGCATAGCACTCAATCGTCCTGGACTAGGGGTGGGATGTCGGGAGAGTTCTCCAGAGGCCTGCCCACCACAAGACATCTTTAAAGGGAGGCTGTAAAAACCTACTCGGCCCACGTTCCTTCACGGGGTTCCTCCGCCCGTACAGACACGTTTCTGGCTCACAGGACCAGACACCGGCTGGCGAGAAGGCGCAGGAAAAAAACCAGCGGGCGGTGGCGACGGTGTCCAGACACTTCCCGCGCAAGAACGGGAAAGGGGGGGTGATGGCCCCGGGCCTAGCCTCACTGGACCACGCCTGTCACTGGACATAACTAAGGCGAATTCTTGGGGAAAGCAAGCTGCGGGGCCAGTCACCTGAAGAGTATGTGCGAATCCCGAACTAGGGTCCCACGCCGTGCTCCTTAATGGCAACGAAGAGACTCGGAACACCAACACCGGACGCCAAAGCTCCTCAGCGTGCGCTTCGCCCAACCCAGCGCGCATGCGGATCCACCTCTCACTGCGCAAGCGCCGACAGAAAAGGCCCTTCGTTACCACTAACCATAGAGTCTTGGTCCTCCTAATATGGGCGGTGTGAACCACAGGGCGAGCTGAAAAGTAACTTTCCTTGGTAGTTATAGATTTTGCGGAGGGCACTTGCTAGGCTTAAAGAAGAGGTAAGTTTCTGCTATCTTGCTCCAGGATGATTACTTTAAGTTTTAGTTAACCAAGAGATGGCGCTGTGACGAAAGACGGAAGGCCTAGGAAGAGGAGGAGCGTGATCTTCACCTGACCCATCATCACTCTGAGCACGCTGAGTGCCGGCGACTCGCCGGAGGGAGGGGCGGTGAAAAGACCCGGAACTCCGGACCTTGCGCGCTTCTACATCCGGGCATTTCTAAAGCTCAGCCCTCTCTTCCCCGCCCCCTCTGTCCTCACGCAACAGGAACAGGAAGTTGGAACCGATTTCCTGGTTACCTCTTAGCAACGCAAGGGGTCACGTGACACAATCAGCTGACTCCGGTGGAGGAAGGCACTGTGGTGACTAGTTCTGGAGCTGTTGCAGTCCCGGTTGTCTGGCTGGGGGCACGAGCCGAGTCGCTGTCAGAATGTCGGGCAAAGACCGGATTGAAATCTTCCCTTCGCGAATGTAAGTTAAAGAATAGGACAAGCGACACCATGTTCAGGCACTTCTTCCTGGAGCGCATCCCTGCGTACCCTTGGCCACCAGCGAGGTTCCTTGTTTTCTGTGTCGCTCCTGAGCTTTCCGCAGGGTCTTCTGTGAGCTCCGAGCGAGGCTTCTTTCCGCTCCTCCTCACCTGCTCCTTCTGAGTCAAGAGGCTGCATCCAGAAAGTAGTTCTAGTCCACAGGAAAGGGGGTTCACCTGCTGGCAGTTTTTGGAGGTCGATGTCTTTACTCACTCATTCCACACAGAGTTTACATAACTGAGCCGTCGCCATCTCTGCCTCTCAGGGCTCATCAGTGCTGCGGGTTGAGAAGTAGAAGCTAAGGTGATCTGACAGGAGCTCTCAGACGCGAAGTTATGTGATGGGAAGCATATAGAAGGCCTCTAAGCCAGTGACATTGTGTCACCCTCTCGCAGCTGTAGGTTTCTGTTTTTGTTCCCGTCAAATGTCACCTGCTGTGGGAAGATATCCCTGCATTTCTGGGGTATTCCTACAGCCTTGTGATGACTTCACTCTTTATCTCTAACAATGTCACTCATGACACCGTCACACGGATATTTATTTGGGCTGTCTCCTGGATGAAGGAGGCATATTTTTAATGCCTTTCTGCACAAAAATGCACAGAAAAAATTTGTTCCTTGAACCCTTGCCTTGGGATGTGCCCAGTTGCAGGCTGCCTTTCTGCTTTGGCCTAACATCTTTGTTAGGAGAAATGGCATTTGTAAATGAAAACTAAGTTTTCTCAAATACACATAATAACTTGTGGAAAATAAAGGTTATTCTTATTTGTGCTCTCATCTTCAGTTGTCTCTGAAGAAGGAAACCAGATTTTACTTCGATATTTAGTTCTTTTCATTGTGGTCCTGTTTTGGGGCCGGTTTAGGTGTGTGTGTGATACTGTATTGTTTTCCTCATCCTATGCTTTTTTTCTCATGGATCTGAGGACTCTGAAATAGTTATATTTAAACCCTACAGTGAATTTCTGTCTTTGCCAGGGTGTATGTAGTTCTGAATGAATGAAAGGGTTTAATTATTATTTTTTTAAACCTTTTAACCTTTTCTCCACTGACATTGAAATGGCAGGTTATATTTACTGTACCCAAAGATCAGGACTACCCCAGGGTGATCTCAAAACCCAGAGTGTAATGACCTCATCCAAACTTTACTGAGATACCAGGTTCCAACATGGCTTCTGGAAACACAAGGCTATGCTCCTAGGATGACCACAGTTCTACCCCCCAGCCCCCAACCCCAACTATAATACCAATGAGTAATATCTCAGAGGCAGAGCTCTTGCCTGGCATAAAAAAGGCCTGGGGTTGAATCTTCAACACCTAAAAGTAAAAATAATCATGCCTGCCTCAAACAAATAAAACTCAAAGCTGACAGAAGAATTAAATACTTGTTTTAGGTAACACCTGATTGATAATAGTTCCTAGACCTCTCTTTGGAAGAACATTTATCAAAAAGGGTATTTAATTGAATATATAGTTTATATAACTCATACATGTGTCGGGGATCTGGGAGAATCCTTCTTTACAGGGTAATCAACGGGAAGGACAGGTCTCTGTGTCTCTGAGGGAAGCTAGAATCCTGACTTCTGTAACTGTCGGAGAGCAGGCACAGTTGACACAACCCCAGGTGGACTCAACCAGCCCTTCTGACTCTCACTTTTCTAGTCTGAGTGTTACTTATTCTCTTTAAAATGCCCAGGTGTGTCTGTGTGAGCCACTCACCTTTGCTTTGCTGCCCATGGTCTCACTGTTAGAAATAATGTCTGACCATATTTAATCACTATTCATAATGCTGACATGTTTTTATTTTTACTTTGGAACTTTTAATTTAAGACTACAAGGTGAAAAATGGGCTTCTTTGGGCTCAGACAGGAGAAATGATAGGTTTGTGATCATGAAAACTGTTATTTGAGAGCACTTGGCTTGATGGTTGGAAGGAAGTCAGGGGTGGGAAGTAAATATTTTCCCCAAAGCTTGACAGCAGGTTCTTTGTCATATAGTCAAATGTCTTTGATTCAGCAAGAGACAAAGTCATTGTTTTAGTTGAAGGTCAAACTTCTTGTTTCTCTGGGGGTTTTTGTAGGGCTGAGCAGCTCTGAAACAGAAAAGAGCAGGGTTAATAGCTGCGGTCCAGATCACACAGACCTGATTTTAGTTTTTTCTTCCTTCCCTTGGTGGTATTGTCCTGTGGAATGTTGCTTTCTTTCATGTGTCACCATAGAACACAAAACAAGTTTGGAAACAGGAGGCTCAGAAGGGATGTGGTTCAGATGTTAGAGCACTTGGCCAGCATGTATGGTGCCCTGGCCTTCACTTACTAAATCTGGGTGTGGTGGCACATGCCTGAAGCAGAGCAGGATCAGGGGTTCAAAGCCAGCCTGGGATACATAGACCCTGCCTTAAGGGGAAAAAAGCACAAAAACTGGAGTTAATAGAAGTCAGGTATATCTTTTGTAAGTGTTGAGCAGGTCACCCCTAACTCATTATTATATATCCCAGACTGGCCTTCAGCTTCCAGTCTTACCTTCAGGTCCCAAGTCCTGGGATTACAGCTCGTTACCACTCCATATGTTCCAGTCGCTCTTAAGTCTCAGTAACTGAAAGCTTCCTATTTGCAGAGGTGTAGTCATCTTGAATGACCTTTACTTTGTCAGTCAGTTCAACCATGAGCTCCAAACTTGGAGGAATCTGCAGTGCTGGGATCAACCTAAATTTTATCTTAACGTTCTTCCTGCCCCCGCTTCTTGTGTGTGTGTGTGTATTACATTCAAGTACCTGGGTGCATGTGCCTGTGGAGGTCAGACAGGATGTCTGGTTTCTTTTTCATTTGCTTTCCCCTCTTTGCCTTGAGACAGTCTCTTATAGAACTGCAAGCTTGTGGTTCAGGCTAGGCTGGCTATGAAGGTGCTCTCAGGATGTCTGCCCACTAATGCTGGGGTTACAGGCACATACAGACACACCCGGCTTCCTCCTGGGTACTGGCTCTTTAAGCTCAAAGAGCAAATGCCCATACACACTGAATCATCTTCCCAGCCCCTCATCCAATGTTTTGAGTCTTAATTCTGGTATGTAGTGTCAACAGTGCAAAATGTTCAGTATACACATTGCTTGGGCTGGAAACTGAACCAGCTTCACTGGATTAGACTCCGGTGAGAGCGGTCACTGCAGTCACCCACTGCTAACTACCTCTCAGATGGAAATCTGTTCAGGTGGTATAACGCAATATCTTTTAGGGATGCAGTGTGGAACTGGGGTCTAGTGCTCCTAGGTTTAAGCCTTCTTTTGAGTCTTGGGTAAGTCACTAGAATAAAATCTTGTTCAAATTCCTGCCTGCCTGATCTTCAGTGATAATAAGATCTTTGTATATGACTTTATTGCCACAACAGTACTAGAACTATATCATTGTGGATAAAGTGTAGAATATACAAAATGAAGTAGTAAAAGAGTAAGCTCATGTTTTTCCTCAGCCTTGTTTTCCAAAAAAAGCCATTCCTAGTTTCTGTGAGCACTTTGTAGATCTGTTCTTTGCACCCGAATAAGCACATTCAATTCCTAGTTCATATAAAATAGCATAGATCTCTCATAGTGGTATTTGTTGCATCTTTTAAGTGGTGACAATAAATGTTTGCTTTTGTGTTTTGTAGGGCACAGACCATCATGAAGGCTCGATTAAAAGGAGCACAGACTGGTCGAAATCTCCTGAAGAAAAAGTCTGATGCCTTAACTCTTCGATTTCGACAGATCCTGAAGAAGATAATAGAGGTAGAATGAACTTAGCTTGGAGCAGGCTATCTACCTAATATACATCTAAGGAAAATAAGTATGGCCTTTGGCAGTTATATTTTTCTTCCGTCCACCTCTCACCCCTCCCTTCCCCCTCCCCTCCCTTCCTCCCCCTCTCTCTTCTTTCCCTCCCTTCCTTCCCTCCTTCCTTCCTTCCTTCCTTCCTTCCTTCCTTCCTTCCTTCCTTCCTTCCTTCCTTCCTTCCTTCCTTCCGGTGCTGGGAATTAAACATAGGACTTCATTTATACTAAATATATACCTTACCACAAAGGTAAATATCTCCTTCCTAATTTTTCTTGATATTATTTAAATCAACTTTTCTTCTTTCAAAAATAATACCTCTATAATAGGCATAATAATATAGAACTGCTGTGTACTATGTAGGTATATGTATACACAGAAATTTAAGTTTCAGAGAGTTCCTTATAAAACCCAAACTCTGTCATGTCTGCAGAGCTACGTAATCAGATCTCTACCACGCCTGCCTCTTTCACCTCATGTGGAGTGCTCTTTCTGATGTCCTCTTCCAGGGACTTTTCATTATTTTCTGTGATTAAAATGCTTTTACTTTTTAATCTTTTTTTTTTAACCTTTCTAAATTGAGATAGGGCCTTGCTCTGTAGGCCAGGGTAATCTTTTGCTTCAGTTTCTCACTGCTGAGATTTCAGGTATAAGAGATTGTGTCTAGCTCCCTAGAACTTCATTTGGCTGGTTTCTCTGGTCATTCTGATCTCTTCAGAGAGGCTGTTGCTGGTCATCCAATCTGAAGTGACTACTATTTTTACTTGTGTCATATCTCTTCATTTTATCTTATGCTGCTACACACTACTGTGTGATATCTTATTTAGTGGTTTCACTCCTACTACAGAATTTAATTTCCAGGGAGTAAGGACTTGGTCTTTTCATTACTCTATTTTCAGTGCCTGAAATAGTGCCAGCACATAGTAGGTTCTGTTCAGGTTTTTTTTGGGGTGGTGGTGGTGGTGGTGGTGGTGGTAGTAAATTGTGTATTATACGAATAGTATATAAATCATACAGAATCATTCTCAAAACTAAAGGTTCCCTTGCTAGGTTTCTTGCTTCTAGCAGTCCCATCTTTCATTTTTCTGAGTTAGTTTTGACACTTTCTAAATATGAATTTGTTTATTGTAGCTTTTGTGCATATGCACTTGCCAGAGCACATGTGTGGAGTAAGGTCAACTTTCAGGAGTCTCCATGTATCTGCTGGCCAGCTGGATGGTTCTTGTAGCTCCACCTGCTGTCTCTGCACAGGAGGACTGGGACCACTCTGATTCTGAGCATCTCTTTTCAGGATTCTGTTTGTACTATATAGTTCTGGCTGGTCTAGAATTTTTTTAAAGAATTATTTATTTAATGTATATGTGTACACTGTAGCTGTCCTCAGACACACTAGAAGAGCATCTGATAGCACTGAGTGCCTCCAAAAAGAAGCTTTAACAGCACACCTGAAAGCTTTAGAACAAAAAGAAGCTAATACACCCAAGAGGAGTAGAAGGCAGGAAATCATCAGACTCAGGGCTGAAATCAACCAGGTTGAAACAAAAAGAACTATACAAAGAACCAACAAAACCAGGAGCTGGTTCTTTGAGAACATCAACAAGATAGATAAACCCTTAGCCAGACTAACCAGAGGGCACAGAGACAGTATCCAAATGAACAAAATCAGAAATGAAAAGGGAGAAATAACAACAGAAACTGAGAAAATTAAAAAAAAATAATCAGATCCTACTACAAAAGCCTATACTCAACACAACTGGAAAATCTGGATGAAATGGACAATTTTCTAGACAGATACCAAATACCAAAGTTAAATCAGGATCAGATAGATCATTTAAACAGTCCCATAACCTCTAAAGAAATAGAAGTGGTCATTGACAATCTCTCAACCAAAAAAAAAAAAAAAAAAGCATAGGGCCAGATGGTTTTAGTGCAGAATTCTATCAGACCTTCAAAGAAGACCTAACACCAATACTCTTCAAACTATTCCACAAAATAGAAACAGAAGGAACACTACCCAACTCGTTAGTTTCGCTGATACCAAAACCACACAAAGATCCAACAAAGAAAGACAACTTTATACCAGTTTCCCTTATTGAATATCGATGCAAAAATACTCAATAAAATTCTTCCCAACTGAATCCAAGAACACATCAAAGCAATCATTCTCCATGATCAAGTAGGCTTCATTCCAGGGATGCAATATATGGAAATCCATCAATGTAATCCACTACATAAACAAACTCAGAAAAAAGCCACATGGTCACTTCATTAGATGCTGAAAAAGCATTTGACAAAATTCAGCATCCTTTTATGTTTAAGGTCTTGGAAAGAACAGGAATTTAAGGCCCATACCTAAACATAGTAAAAGCAATATACAGCAAAACAGTAGCCAACATCAAACTAAATGGAGAGAAACTACTGGGCCATCTCTCCATCCCTGGTCTGGAACTCTTTATGAACACCTGGCCAACCTTGAACTCAGATCTGCCTGCTTCTACTTTCTAAGTGCTGGAATCGAAGATGTTCAGCACCGTGCCTAGCCCTTCCTGCTTTTATATGGCTTCTGGGGATCAAGATATAGAAAGTCATTAGGTGCTTTTACCCACTGAGCTGTCTCTCTGACCCCAGTATTGTACATACACATGGATCTTAAAATAACAGTAGTATTAAGTTCTATAGTATTTTTGCCTTCTCCCTCTCCCCTACTCTGTGACATAATACAGACAACTTTTTATATCAGTACATAAATCTGTCTTAGTCTTTATAATATGGTATTTTATTGTGGGTAATGGAATTAATGATGTGGCTGTAGTCCAGTATTTAGTCTTAATAGTACCTTGGGAGGAGGAAATGCTTAAATCCTTTTGTGCATATATGCTGACATTTTTCTAGAAAATAATTTTACAATCTTCTTCCAGGGTATAGGTTACTGCCAAGATTTAATGCTAATTTATAATTAAATTCTGCTTGTTTTCATACATCCTTCCTAATGGGTATTAATGAAGTTTCTACTTGTTGCCAATCTGCTGTGCAGAAGTGTTGTCTTCAGTCTGTGCTATTTTCAGTTATGTGTGAGCGTTTACAGCTTTTCATGGTAACTGGTAATTTGATTCTCTTGGAGAGTTTCTTTTCATTTGAAAAGGTCATTATACATTCTGGTAAATGTATAAAACACTAAAACTATTTTCTTCATATTTGTAAATTAAAGGACAATTGTAGTGTTTTGAATTCCTTAGATTCAAACCTAAGGATTTATATGTGTTAGGCAATGTTCTTCCATTGAACTTGGTCCTGTGCTTTTTAGTCTAAACAAACAACACAATTAAAGCTCCTTAGGTTTTATTTTGTTAAATACAAAGTTCGCCCTTTGTCTCCCCTCCCCACTTTTCTTAGCCTGGATCTCACTCTCAGACTGGATAGAGCCCGTCATCAGGACTATGACCAAAACTGTTCAAAACTGGAGTTTTCTCATTATCAAATCAGTTTTTTTGATGCTGATACTTTATAATTAGCATAAAATACTGATGATTATTAAAAGGAATTATGGCATGATTTTTGTGTAAGCTCTTGACTGACTGTTGCCGTGTGCTTTCTCAGACTAAAATGCTGATGGGTGAAGTGATGAGAGAAGCTGCCTTCTCATTGGCTGAGGCCAAATTCACAGCAGGGGACTTCAGGTAAGATGACAAAAAGGTGTTTGAAAAGGCCCACATTGCCTTCAAGTTCAATTAATAAAAAACTATATAAAGGGCTGGTGAGATGGCTCAGCGGTTAAGAACACTGACTACTCTTCCGAAGATCCTGAGTTCAAATCCCAGCAACCACATGGTGACTCACAACCATCTATAATGAGATCTGATGACCTCTTCTGGTGTGTCCGAGGACAGCTACAGTATACTTACATATAATAAATAAATCCTTAAAAAAAATTATATAAAGACAAAGCATATAGTAATAGGAATACTTTACTGTCATAACCTTAACTGCTTCTACCTTCCTTATAGGTAATTGCCTCTTCCCTTCCTAATGGTTTGTTATAAGTGCCAAGCACAGAATACTTGCTATTTTGAAGCCCATTTTCATTTAACATTTTGCCCTGTTTTCATAGGTTTGTATCTAAGAAGCCTTATAATTTATGAACCATTTCTCCTAGTGCTGAGTCTGAGTTCAGTCCTAGGTTTTTGAATCTGAGGGAATGACTGTGAACATTTTCATGTTTCTAGGATACAATTTTGTTGAGAATGGAATCCATTATTGAGTTGGGAGCTTTATGGCTTTTATCACGTCATTATGGCTTGACAAAGCATGCATATCGGTTTGAAAATAGATTATGCCAGTTTATTCCCTCATGATTCTCTTAGTAACACTGTGAGGCAGATAATGGTGTTACTTAACTCAGTTTAAAGTGAAAGTGTTGCTGAGAATTCTTGGCTAGACGGAGGTGGAAGTGGTTTTCTGGACTTCTTAGTGTTCTTTGTGATGACACAGGCCCTTCCTGCTATAGGAGCTTGTCCTGCCATGGCGGCCTTACCCCCGTGGGCCCTGACGCTAGTTAAGTGGCAGGTTTCCCTGTCTGCTAGTGCAGTAGAAAGATGTAGTAGGGGAATATAATTAGTTGCTCTGATTTTTCCAGCAGAAGGGGACCAACAATAGTTCTTTGTTTTTCTAACAGATGGTGAGTTGGATGATATCAGAAGAAAGTTAGGATAAAGATTGTAAATAGTAGCTTCACCAACTGAACAGCAAACCTAGAAGGAGAGAAAATTTTCTGCTAGGAATACATCCTCTAAAGTCACATGTCCACTCAATGAAAACACAAGCCATTCCCATACTTTAAATTTGCTTATCCTGAGGCTAGTGAGTTAGCTGTTGTTAGTTCTGCACTGAGGGCCTCCACTAGCTTTGTTGAATTTTCTTTTCTGGAATAAAGATGATTACTGGGGCCTGAAGAGATGGCTCAGAGGTTAAGAGCACTGGCTGCTCTTCCAGAGGTCCTGAGCTTTGTGTGTGTGTGTGTGTGTGTGTGTGTGTGTGTGTGTGTGTGTATGTTCTCTGTGTTCAGTGACACCAGAAGAGAGCATTGGATCCCATTACAGATGGTTGTGAGCCATCATGTGGTTGCTGGGAATTTTGAATTCAGGACCTCTGCCCACTCCGGCTTAAAGATTTGTTTATTGTTATATCTAAGTACACTGTAACTGTCTTCAGACGCATCAGAAGAGGGCGTCAGATCTCTTTATGGATGGTTGTGAGCCACCATGTATGTGGTTGCTAGGATTTGAACTTAGGACCTTCAGAAGAGCAGTCAGTGCTCTTAACTGCTGAGCCACCTCTTCAGCCCCCAGTAATCCAACCCTTGACTTCTTATTCCTAGTTTCAACCTCCAGTGGGTCCTTATAGAGTCATTTTTGCAAACAAGACTAAATAAAGACTCACTCTTTCTCTCTTTTCTAGCACCACAGTCATCCAAAATGTAAATAAAGCCCAAGTGAAGATCAGAGCAAAGAAAGACAATGTAGCAGGTAAGTGACCAACCCTAATCCTTGGAGGAATAAAGGTGACAATTTACAGCTAATCAGTTGCATGACAAATCCCCAGTTTCCCTTAAATTAGGAACAAGCTGATGGCCTGTTAAGACTTTAGCAACCTAGTTCTAGTACTCAGGATAATTTGAATTTTGAGAAGAAGCAAACTCTTGAGAAGACACATTCTTAAGTATATTACTTGAAACCATTTATAGTTCTGAACTTAATCTCTCTTTTTTTTAGTATTTGATTTTGCATTTCTTGTATATGGTACTTAGTATAGAAAGCAGTACCCTTTTAAGGAGGCAGAGGCTGGCTGATCTCTTAAGTTCTAGGCTAACCTGGCCTACATAGTAGAATCTTGTCTTTAAAAAGAAAAACAGCTTGCCTGGGCTACATAGTCTGCTCCAGAGGAACCAGACCCAATGGAAGAAAAGAAAGAAAAGTACATCTGGCCCAGTCTGAGTCCAGATACACATCTTCATTATCTTTCTCACAGGTGTTACCTTACCAGTGTTTGAACATTACCACGAAGGAACTGACAGTAAGTGCAAATATCCTAAGATGTATAATTCTAACTGAGAAATACATGTAGTAGCAGTCATTTACTGTTTAAAAATATGAGGCTTTGTTTATAACCAATTCACTACTTAGACTTCTGCACTGCCTTTTTGCTTAAACTGCATTTACCATGGATTATTTATAATTTCTGGTTCGTGTCTTTTAAAAGAGTAAGATCTTATGTTCTATGACACATTCTGAATGCTGGATCTTTCTAGATAGTTTTAACTCACTCTAAGCTTTTTGGAATTTTCCTTTCCTAATTTAGCAGGATTTGTGGGGATAAGTATCATTTGCTTAGTTGTTACAAAGTAACTTTTTCTCATATATTCTTTCTTCTGCCACTTCTGTCTCATTGGTTCATGTACTTGTTCACTGAAGTGTACAGAATGATAAATGTGGCTCATATAATAAAGTAATAGTCACCTGTACAGAAAGTTTCCTGTGCTAATGGCATTGGCCACGATTAGCATATCCACCAAGCTTGTAAAGTGGTGAAGTTTCCCCTCTAGGGCTGGTGATAAGCTCTGTGGTAGAGCTTGTCTGGCATGTGCTCAGTTTTGGATTCCATCTTCAGTGCATACCTCTCTCTCTCTCTCTCTCTCTCACACACACACACACACACACACACACACACACACACACACACACGTCTACGTCTTCTGTCCTTCCATCTCCAGTGCACACATGTCACACACACACACACACACACACACACACACACACACACACACGTCTACGTCTTCTGTCCTTCCATCTCCAGTGCACACATGTCTCTCTCACACACACACACACACACACACACACACACACACACACACCCCTTCTGTCCTTACATCTCCAGTGCACGTGTGTGTGTGTGTGTCTCTCTCTCTCTCTCTCTCTCTCACACACACACACACACACACACATGTCTTCTGTCCTTACATCTCCAGTGCATGTGTGTCACACTGTCACACACACACACACACACGTCTTCTGTCCTTACATCTCCAGTGCACACGTGTGTGTGTCTCCCTCTCTCTCTCTCTCTCTCTCTCTCACACACACACACACACACACACACACACGTCTTCTGTCCTTACATCTCCAGTGCACGTGTGTCACACAGTCACACACAGACACACATACACACACACACACACACACACACACGTCTTCTGTCCTTAAATCTCCAGTGCACACGTGTGTGTCTCCCTCTCTCTCTCTCTCTCTCTCACACACACACACACAAACACACACACGTCTTCTGTCCTTACATCTCCAGTGCACACGTGTGTGTCTCCCCCCCTCTCTCTCTCTCTCTCTCTCTCTCTCTCTCTCTCTCTCTCACACACACACACACACACACACACACACGTCTTCTGTCCTTACATCTCCAGTGCACGTGTGTCACACACACACACACACGTCTTCTGTACTTACATCTCCAGTGCACACGTGTGTGTGTCTCTCTCTCTCTCTCTCACACACACACACAAACACACACACATGTCTTCTGTCCTTACATCTCCAGTGCACGTGTGTCACACAGTCACACACAGACACACAGACACACACACACACACACACACACACACACACACACGTCTTCTGTCCTTACATCTCCAGTGCACACGTGTGTCTCTCTGTCTCTGTCTCTCTGTCTCTCTGTCTCTCTCTCTCTCTCTCTCTCACACACACACACACACACACACACACACACACACACACACACACACACACATCTTACTTCTGTCCTTACAGTTACTTTAATAGTCTTGTAAAAATAAAATCTTTAAAAAAACCAGCTATTACTATCCCAATCAGAGAAGTTGTGGTAACCTGCAGGAGACTCTCAAAATTAGGCTTGTGGACCTTCCCTCAGAAGGGGAGAGTAGGGATTAGATCCTTAGCCGAGATTGTAGCCATCCCTCATGCATTTCTTTTCTAGCTCTACATGGTGGTTTCTGGGGGAGCTAGAATAAGAGAGGATGGAGGACCAACTTGAAGCAGTGTCTAACTGTGCAGCTAGCTATGAGGAAGTTAACCATGCTAGGGGGAGACTTTCCTGTGAGGCAGCTTTTGGGGTCACTACTTCTCTAAGTAACTCATGCCTCTATAATATAAGCCCAGTAAACTCATTGGTTCACCAAGCAATTCTTAAGGGGGATTTCCTTGGTCTGTCACTGGCACCCTGCTGGGTAAGTAGATACCTGCTCATGCGAGCTGGGAGTGGGCAGTTTTGTGATTGGCACTTGCGTGTAACAGGAGTTAGTGGATTATCTGCTCTCTAGTTAAAAATGTTGTCTGACTGGCTCTTTCAGGCTATGAACTGACCGGCTTAGCCAGAGGTGGAGAGCAGCTGGCTAAACTAAAGCGGAATTATGCCAAAGCAGTGGAACTACTGGTGGAACTGGCTTCTCTGCAGGTGGGTCGCATCACAGAGTGCCCAGCCCGGCTTCTGACAGTCATGTGGGACACTCAACTCAAATGATCCTGTGTGAAACAAGCCTATTGATCTGACTTCTGAAGTGGTGGCTTCTTTGCTTCTTATTAATAAAATGCATGTGTTAGTGGTAAACTCCACTCTGTTAAATAAGAACAGTAATGGTCAGTACCAGACTTAACACAAATATAACATGGTTGGTGTATGCGTCCAGGTAATACATATCTAGGCTATGAGGGAATGTTTCTCCATGGGAATACCTCTAGTTCTATAGAAATCTGAAGTGAATTTCACTTTCTTTTTTTTAATTGAATATAGTCTTCATTTACATTTCAAATGCTAAAACTTTTCCTGATTCCCTCCTCCCAGAAAACCCCCAACCCCTCCTCCCACCCGTCTCCACATATATACCCCTCCACCTGACCCACTTTCACCTCCCCCCCTCGATTTACCTTTGTTGTGGCATCTATTGAGCTTTCACCTGACCAAGGACCACTCCTCCCACTGATGCCAGACAAGGCCTTCCTCTGCCACAGTTTTGGCTGGAACCCTGTGTACCCCTTGGTTGATGGCTTAGTCCCTGAGAGTCCTGGGGCATCTAAGGCAGGCTGAAAAGAAGTTAGTTGTCTTTTGGGTTACCAAATGTTTTATACAAGTATAGTCTGAGTAGAGCCAAGTGTACAGGAATGGCTGATCATGGAGATGTGCTTGTTATTAATTTGTCCTTTTATCTTAGACTTCCTTTGTTACCCTGGATGAGGCCATTAAGATAACCAACAGGCGTGTAAATGCCATCGAGCACGGTGAGTCAGTGCTGGGAGGTGCTTTGTTCGTTTCCTTGTCCTTTCCTGCCAACCTGTTAGGCAGCTAGGAAGCAGCAGCACACCAGGCTGAAAGGGAAGACTGGCCTCTGTCACAGTGAGAAGTGTCCAGCAGCGTGAAAACATATGGTGCATCCTGAGGGAGTTCCAGGTTACCCACTGTCAAGCTCCTCTGATCACCATGCAGTTACTGGAGAAGTATTCTGTTCCTTAAGAGCCTTGTGTTTTCTTAGGTTCTGTCCTTATTCTTTAAATCTTCACCTTTAGGCTATTGTCTCATTTTGCTATATTCTATATCTTTTATTCTATTATTTAAAACAGTACAGTTATGCTAACAATGTTGTTGGCTGAAGAACTCAATTTCCACTAAAGAAACATTTATTCAGCCTTGGGTAAGAAAGGAGCAAAGACTGAAGCAAAGAACTTCTTTCAGCTGGTGCTCTAAGTTCTATTTAAAAATATTTATGGACATTATTACTTGGTAGTGCTTTTGGCACAGGCTAGGCAGGTATTCTATAAGTGAGCTACATCCTTGTCCCTGAAACATACTTCTTGTCTGCTGTTTATAGTGTCAGTCTGAACTCCCACCAAAACAAAATGAATGAGGTTAATAGTTCTCAAATGTGGGGCGCTTCCATTCCAGAAGGATAGTATGGAAAGCAGAACTGAATTACACATACAGCGGTCACAGCACTAACATAGGTCTCGTGTATTTTAAGGTAACATCTGTGGCTTACTGCTATCTGTCTATGTATACTTAGAGTCCATTATTGGATCTGTTTTGGCTCAATATGGTATCTGTACATAGAAAAGATACTGGAAGGGTACATACCAAAATATTTATAAGGTAATTTTATTTAGCTCGATTACATCTCACTTTTTTTGTTTTGTTCTCCAAGTTTATTGCATTAAGTGTACATTAATGCTACAATTAGAAAATAGTAAGTACTAGTCAGATAAATACTGGGGATGTTTTTAAAGGGCCGTCAAGTTCTCACATACCTATGTTCTTAAACTCCAGTCATCATTCCACGGATTGAACGCACCCTTGCCTATATCATCACAGAACTGGATGAGAGAGAGCGGGAAGAATTCTATAGGTTTGTTGAAATTTGCACTTACTAGGTTTTTGTTTTCCATATGTACAGTTTTGGTTTGCTCAGTGACTAATGTACTTAGTATTCTTTTGAATAAGCACAGTTGGTATTTTATTTTGTTAAATAAAGAGCCAGAAATAAACTTTGGACATATGGCACTTGCTTATAACCCAGAACTCAGAAGGCAAGACTGTAAGCTGCTTAAGGCTGTCCTGGGCTACATTAGAATATACACTCAGAGGAAAGAAAACTAAAAGAAGAAATTGTAACAGTAGTCCCCTTTGCCTGCATTTGTTTTTCCATTTCAGTTGACTCTGGCTGTGGTCCAAAAATGTGAAGTAGAAAATTACAGATCTAATATTTGGGTTTTCAATTGTATGTTCTTCTATGTAGCATGAGACTTTGCGATCCCGTGCTGACAGGTGAAGCATCCTTTCATCTAACACACCCATCCTGTACACTGCCTGCTGTCAGTCACTTAGTACATGCCCGTTAGTTAGCAGAGCAGGTACTGGCTGTCATGTTACAGTGGTGCTGTGTTTCCTTTAAGAGATGAAAGGTTTTGACTTATGGCAATAATTGTTAATCCTTACTATAATTAATTTTCAAATTAAACTTTATCAATTTTTAACTACATTTGCTTTAGTATACAGATAGAAAGTTTAGTTACAAAGGGCTGACCACGCATGAAAAAGCATTATATACACACTTTTGGATCTGCAGGTCTTGGGATGCATTCCCTGCAGAGAGCAGAACTACTATATTTTCAAAGGCTGTGGAAAGCAGTGTCATGTTTTGCATATAGATTAAACATGGTTTAAAAATTTATGCCTCTCAGAAAAAGTAGTAAGACTATTCTTTAAAACAAAAGAGTGATTGGGTTGGTTATTTCTACATAAAACCTGAGATAAGAAACTAGAATGGAGCAGCCATCCTGCAAGCAGTATTGCACCTTGAATATGTGTAGGTAACAAAAAGTGCTTGGAAATCCCAGTGGGTGGACCACAGCCCTGGAGAATTAGCACTGTATGTGGTGAGAAATAATGATGCCCACTGGCTGTTTATGAAGATTTAGAGCAACGTGGGGAAAGCCATAGTAAACACAGGGATTGTGCTCTAGGGTTACATTCGGGGAGAGCAGGTGAGAGGTGTGCTGAGGGAAGAATGCTGGTCTTAGCTCTTGCAGCAACTCAGTGTGGTGTAGAATTGTAGTTATCATTAATGTTTAGGGATGCAGTGACTCAAAAATGTAAAAGTGGAATGCTCAGAACCTGTTCCATTACCGAATAGATTTCAAGTTTTACTTAATATAGGATGGGGTATAGGACTACTGCAATCAGATCTTAGTGTTTTTCTCAGACATTTTGAGATGAGTTTTAAATTGAAAATGAAAGTCAGAATCCAGTTTTCCGTGTTTATTGCCTAGTTACAGAACCTGAAGACATTTCTTTGCACTGAAATAGCATTCAGAAAGCCCCCTTCTTACAGGTTAAAGAAAATACAGGAGAAGAAAAAGATTATCAAGGAAAAATTTGAGAAGGACTTGGAGCGGCGGAGAGCAGCTGGAGAGGTGGTGGAGCCTGCCAACCTGCTGGCTGAAGAGAAGGATGAGGACTTGCTGTTCGAATAGCTGCTCTTCTGCTCCCTTCAGACTGAACATCAGCTCCATTTTAACTCTGTGTAGGTTCGGTATGTGTGGATATTTATTTTGGCATAAGAATTTCTCTGGCTGTAAGATTTATCAGAATGCCTTGTGAAACTTTTTTCTGCATCATAATTCAGCAACCTGAGATTTGTAAAACCTGCCCAGTAACTTAGAGTATTTCCTCTGTGAAGTGTCACACCATTCTATTCACAATAGTTTGACTGATCTGCCAAGACTTTAGGAAATACTGTAACATTAATGGTCTCAGGCAAATGCTGAGAGCAGCTTTCCTTCCTCCCCACTTGCAAGCCTTGCCGCTGGTGTCCGAGGCTGTCAGCCATTGTGTTCCTGTGGACTCCTCAGCTCTACACCTATTTTTATTTGTATGGTATGTCTGTGTGTAATGGAAGCAGTTCTTCCCATTTAAATGTGACTTATGAACAGAGTAAAATGATTTAAAAACCACGTCATTTCTTTTTCTTTTTGAGAATTAGCTAAGAATAGTGATTGTGTCCTTACGCTCAGATCAGTGACCTTATCACCACCCTAATGTGTTACTAGATTTACTTTGAGATAGTTACTGCATTTTGGGCTACAAATTAAGTGATCACGAATACTACATAGGCTTCTTAATACTTCCTTTCTAATCTAAGAACACGGGCTGGAGAGATGGCTCAGCGGATAAGAGCACCAACTGCTCTTCCAGAGGTCCTGAGTTCAAATCCCAGCAACCACATGGTGGCTCACAACCATCTGTAATGCTATCCAATGCCCTCTTCTGGTGTGTCTGAAGACAGCTACAGTGTACTCACATACATAAAATAAATCTTAAAAAAAAAAAACAAAAAACACTATTCATTCCTATTTTGGACTACTAAGATAACTTTTTGCAGTCTTAGAAGCAATAGCATTTTGCTGTTTTTTATGAAGATGAGATGCCAGTGGATAGACCAAGTGGTGTTTTGAGATTATTTGTAAAGGTACTAAATGATTCGGTAAACATTTAGGACGATTTGCTAAGTACTTACTGATTTGTATCTCAAGAATCACTAGAATTTTTTTTTTAAAGTAGTGCTAGGGAGCCTACTCAGGGCCTCATGCTAAACAAGTATTTAAGTCACACCCCCATGTCCAAAAATATGTGTTTTAGCCCATTCCATAGAGAAAAGATTTGAGACAGGGTGCCTAATTGCTTTTAAATTAAAAAGCTACAAAGTGGTGATAGTGAATCTAGAAATTAAGCCAAAGTAGTCAAACTTAAGTTTTATAAACACTGTGTGTGTGTGTGTTTCCTCTGGATGGAACTACAGTTGGGATTTAGGGGCAGGCACCTTCATCCATTTAGCCATCTCACTGACCATAAAAGTTTACTCACTTAAGTTTTTGTTTTTTGGTATGTGCAGGAGGACAACCTTTGGAGCTGTTCCTTAGGACCTGTCCATCTTTGTTGAGATGATCTCACTGGCTTGGAACTTGCCAAACAGGCTAGACTAGCCAATAAGCTGTAGGGCATCCCCATGCAGGAATTATAAGCATGCACTACTGGGCAGTTCTTTTCTACGTGAGTTCTGGGGTGGAGTACTGAACTCATACCCTTTTGGCAAACCCTCGAGTAATCTCCCTAGCCCACAAGCTTTTTATCCTTTACATTTTTCCATATTTAAAATTCTAGGTATTTATGAGCAAGATAGAGAGCCTGTCTTAGAGGATCTCATTTGTAGGAAACCAGATGTAGCTCAAAGAAAATGTCAAATTCATGTGCACACACCAAAAAACAAAACAACCCTCTTCCCCAAAATTAAGTAAACTTCTATGGTCAGTGAGATGGCTCAATCCCACAACGTGAGTTCTATCCTGGGACCCACATGATGAAAGGAAAAACTGACTTATGTGAACTGTGTGCAGTGACCTGTGGCACACACACTCCACACAGTAACATTGAACTGTTAAGCATGTAACTTCCATGAGGTGTAAATTGTACCATTTCAGTTGTGCATATGGAGAAATCAAGCAGCTTCTTTAGGCTAAGTAGCATAGGTGGCATGAATCCAAGTCAAGGGAATCTAGATTTCACAGGCATAATCCTTGAGCTAACTAGGCACTGCTTTTAGTTTGAAGATAGCCACATTTATTTATTTATTTATTTATTTATTTATTTATTTATTTATTTATTTATTTATTTCCATTTCTTTGAAAGTGTTGGACCAAAGGCATTTAGAGTTCTCATGTAGCTTTAGTTAAGCTCTGGTGTATTTGCAGATAATTTCCTATTGAGATACCATCTTATTATTATGCTCCAGGGTGGTCTAGAACTCAGCATCCTCCCGCTTCAGCCTCAGAGTGCTGGGATTGTAGGCAAACACCTTCACATTCAGCTAAAACTAGATGGCTTTATGGTTTCACATTAAAAAGTCAAGATTAAATCGTGTTTACATTGTTGAGTTTGGCTGGGAGTGGGAGTGAGCTGAACCAAAGGATCAGGAGTAAAAAGGAAAGCTGCAGTACTTCAGGTTGCATATACATCGTTAAAACTTTGTGATGTGACCTTTGGGAGATAAACAGCTCGAGAAGTAGGTGTAACAACTTACATTCTCTCTCTCTCTCTCTCTCTCTCTCTCTCTCTCTCTCTCTCTCTCTCTCTCTCTCTCTCTCTCTCTCCCCTCTCTCCCCTCTCTCCCCTCTCTCCCCTCTCTCCCCTCTCCTCTCTCCTCTCTCCTCTCTCCTCTCTCGTTTTTGGATTTGGTTTTTTTCGAGGCAGGGTTTCTCTGTGTAGCCCTGGCTGTCCTGGAACTTACTCTGGAATTAAAGGCGTCCACACAACTTTAAGTCAGATACTTTCAATACTTTTAAAGGCCAGGGAGGGGTGTGGTGCATACCTTTAATGTAAGCACTCTGGAGGCAGAGGCAGAACTGTGCGATCCAGGCCAGTTTGGTCTACAATTTAAGTCCCAAGAGTCAGGACTGTGTATTAAGACCCTGTCTCAAAACAATAACAAAAAGCTTATTTGTTCCAACCAATAAACAGGACTATCTATGTCAATAAAGGACATCCTACATTTACACTGTAATTTGTATTCCATTTAGAGTTTCCAGCAGTGTTGATCCTGACAATCCCTTGGAGAATGATCTGCATGTATACAAACCTTAGATATAAACATAAAAGAAAATGTCAAGTGGCTTTTACAATTTGAAATATAGGTTTACTTTTTATTTTTATATACATTGTGCAGTATATCTCAAAATAACGAGTGCAGAAACAAGACAGTACAAAGAGGATCAACAAATGTCAGTGGCTACCTTCATTAAGAATAAATCCCTGGTTTATACTTTCCACACATTCGAAAAAATTACATTCAAATCATTCCTTATCAATATTAACTCCTTAGGCCACGAGAGAAGGAAAACAATCCATACACTAGATTTTCATCGAAAGCTAATCTGGACCAGTCTAAGTACTAACATCCTATTTATTCTGAAGTATGAAAATCTAAGAAATGAAGGTACGTCCTTGTTTGGATTTCCCCGAGGACATGTTACTAGCTGGTATTACCTACTTTGTTTTTGAGACAGGGTCTCATGTAGCTGATGGTAACTTTGAGCTGCAGATTATTCTGTTTCCACTTTCCAAGTGTTGGGATTACACTCATGAACACCCATGCTGGCTTTCTGCCACAGCAGAAAGAGTTTTGTGTATGCTAGGTGATACTCTACCAACTGAGCTGTGTTCCCAGCCAACCACAATATCATTTCTATAAGTGGCTAAGAATTCCCTGGCACGGCAGTTTCCAATCAGAATCTCAGAGGGATATGAAATTGAATTGGCCCTAATGGCTATACTATCACATGTAAAACAAGGCTTTTTGTTTGGGTTTTTTTTTGTTTTTGTTTTTTTTTGTTTTTTAAGCACTGCTTAACTTTTCACTGTTTAGGGACTATGTTGAGCATTAGTACATTCATCACCATTAGGATTTACAAAGCTCAGGATAAACACTATCCTACCATTACTTACAAGTAAAGAAAAATGATAGGATCTCACTGACCTTGAGAATCTCAGTCTAAAAACTACATGATGGTATGGCATGGGCCTGGGTTTAGGCTCTGCTGTGAAGGTCTGTGTGAGAGTCTTGATAGCACATAGCCCCACTGTCACCAAGTGGCATTGACACTAACTTAAAACTTTACTCAAATCCAATATTCATCCTTCTATCCATGCTTTTCTTTCTCTTTAAATTTTTTTTTTTTATTTTTTTCAGACAGTCTTCATGTAACTCAGACCAGCCTTAAACTCTAGGCCTTCCTATAGGGTTACAGGTATGCACCAAGTCTCACCAGTCAGGATTTTTAGTTGGCATGCAGATCACAAAGATCTACTGACTACAGACTACCTTTCATTCCTGAGGAAAAAATCCAGAGAAAAAAATGAAAAGATTTAATCCTTTAAGTGCTAAGTGAATTGACCTTCAATGCTGACAAGGGTGTGAACCTTGCAATTTTCCAGCTGTAAACTGGGAGTGTTCAGACTTGAGACTGTATATAGCATTCCTTCCCTCAACACAAAAATGTGCTTTTATTCCTAAGGAAAATTATTTTGAAAGTATTTCTAATAGACATACTTGCCAGCCAACTACAAAAGCCATGCAAAACTGAACATAAAAAGACATCACAAACACTCTGCATTTGTTCCAATAAGATCCAGAAGAGAAACCAGACACAAACAGCACTAACAAGACATTAACACCAACTGCTTGTGCTAAGTGGCAAGTCAGTGTCATTCCAGTGTTTAACTTTGGGAACATGAAATTCTGTAGCTACATAAAATCAAGACATTCACATTTGAGGTTGGTTGTCACACAGAACATTTTCCTTAAAGGCTTGAGAAGACTACAAGTTAACTTTCTGTGTGGATTTGTAGACAATGAATTTTAAAGCTATAGCTAAAGAGACAGTACAAAAATCCCATTAGCATGAACATTTAAGATTTAGCAAGCTTCTGTATTTCAGTCACAAGGAAGACTGTTAGGACAAAAATTTATCTGTACACGCTTAATAAAACTTTCCTCTGATGCCCTTTTCTAAGATGCTCAATGACTTCCTTCTGATCTCTAGGTCAGTTGTCAGTATTTCCTCAGTGTGTATGTATGTATAAAACTTTAGTCCAATGAAGAACACAACTATTTATTAATCAATTAACTATCAGTATACAGTACAGATTTCCAGTTTGATACTTACATATGTAGCACAGGCCTAGATATAATTCTGTGCTCAGATATGAAAATGCAGAAACTGTCAAATGTGTTATGATCTTTCACTGACATAAAAATATTTGCATCACAAGAAAAATTAATGGTCAACATAGTTTATATGAGCTCTTTATCAGAGCAAGGAGGTCAAGGCTATCAAATCACAATTGACTAAAGTAATTCAGAAAATTCTATCTTTTAAAAATGTCAGCATCTTTTGTATACTTGTAACTACACTGGAGGCTGCATTCTCAGTCACAAAAACTAAGCTAAAGGGCTGGACTAATTTTTTTATTTTTGGTTTTTTGAGACAAGGTTTCTCTGTGCAGACTGGAACTCACTCTGTAGACCAGGCTAGTCTCAACTCAAGAGATCCACCTGCCTCTGTCTCTTGAGTGCTGGGATTAAAGGCGTGCACTTCCATGCCCAGCAAAACTGGTACTTTTAATGGAATGTTTTTCAGAATGAAAAATATAACCAATAAATTTAAACTTGAAAAGTTGCTCCAAACTAAAGTGGCACCTTTTTTTCTTTTTTTTTTAAGAGAAATATTTCTGATTACTAAGTTAGTTGTTTAAGAAAATACTGTTATTCTCAGTGCACAGAAGCACAGCCCCTTCTCTCAATAATCCCATGAATTCATTGAAGTTAAATGTTAAGTAATATTAATATTCATAACTGTGTGACAATGGACTATTATGTATATACATACATGTTTTTATAGATATCTGACCCAGAGGCAAAGAGTCAGAAAGGCGAAAACAAAAGGTTTTACCAAGATAAATCCGAAATGCTCTGAAGAAAGTTTCCATTTTAAATCTCCAAACAAGCCAAGGCCCCCTAAAGCAATGTGCAGGAAGTGTTGTGTACAAACTGCCTAATGGACCTTTCTTACTAGTTTAAGAGATTAACTCTGAGTATTAAGACTATCCTCCTGTTGGCGATTTGCCAAATAAAGTTCATGGTGACAACTCAGAACAGCCATTCCCTTCACCTTAGCCAGGTGGACGGCACCCACTGAGGTTCTGTGTCCAGTTTGTTAATGAGCCTAAGCAATTCCTGATAGGCTTTATCAAGATCTGAATTCACAATTGCAGTGTCGAAGTAGTGGCCATTGTTCTGCTCCATCTCTCTCGTCTTCTCAATGATCTCCCTTAATTCTTCAGGCTGCAAGGAAAACATAAAGACTGAGAGTTCAGAACACAGGATGAGTCAGGGGCCACTACATAGCTTCCCTGTCTGATGTAGACTCGAGTGCCTTCCCAATCCTTCTCTTGAGCCACCTTGGTACCATCAGCATCTTCAAAATTCTTGTTTAAACCCTGCTTTATAGCACATTTTGTTTTCATGTATTTTCATTTTATCTTTATGCCTGAAAAACATGGGTGATTACCTTGATATCCCTAAAAACTTTAATTTTCAAACATTTTAGAACATCATAAACTTTAGCTAAAAGTAGCATTGGGACTGAAGAGATGGCTCAGCAATTAAGAGCACTACTTGTTCTTATAGAGGACCCAGGTTTGATTCACATCATCTACACAGTGATGGTTCACAACTATCCCTAATTCTTGTTCCAGGGGATTTGACATGGCCGTCTGACCTTCTACGTAACTGTAGGCATGTAGTACACAGACATAAATGCAGGTGAAACATCTATACACATAAACATAAATCTTTTCCAAAAGTAAGTAATATCTAATATGGAGTCCAACTTTCTAACTAGAGTCAATGCCTCTAAAACATTCTTTACAAGAACGTTTGGTTTTGCTAGGGCTAGTGATGCACATGTTTAATCTCAGCACTCAGGATAGGTGGATCTCTGTGAATTTGAAAGCAGCCTGGTCTGCACAGTTCCAGTCCACCCAGGGGTACACAGTAAGACCCTGTCTCAAAAACAAGAACAAATATGCCTTACCTGTACTACTTTAGATAGAATTAACATTATGGGAAAATTAAAGGATTGATATATTGTGTAATCTTTTCTAAGAAAATCTTGTATCAATCCTAGATTTAATAACATACTGGGACAATTTAGACTCTTTCAATGTACAAAGGATATTCTCTCATTCACATTCTCTCTGTCTCTATTTATCCCCAGGTGCCTAGAATTCTTGTCCTTCTACATCAAGTACTGGGATTACAAGTATACAACAAGGGCACAACTAAAAATATTTTATTTGTTATTTAATCCCCCCCCCCAGGAATTTTTTTTCTATATGGCTCTAGCTATCCTGGAATTCCTATGTAAACAAGGCTGGTATCAAACTCGTAAGAGATATGCTTACTTTTTGCCTTCTGAATTCTGGGATTAAAGGTGTAAGCTGCTAAGATTAACCTACCCAGGCCCTACAAAGGAGAGTTTTAAGATGTAAAAACATAGAGGCTACTTTAGAATACTGAGTAAAGTAAATATTTAAATGGAGACAAGCCAGTGGCAAGGCTATGTGCAAAATTATCCAGAACCCTGCAATCATCCGGCTCATGGTCAAAAAACGGAAATTACCCCAAATCCCCCTTGTTGATTTAGATGGCTAATTAAACTTCAGACCAATGTCTTGTGTGATTTTTAAGTTTGGGCCCACAAAATGATTGCACTCAATTGTAGAGGAAAACACAGTAAAAGCATGACAGCTCTGGAGCAGTTTTAATTTGGAATGCTGTGATTTAAAATGCTGAAGATCTATGTTCACAGCAGAGACCTTATTGTAACCAAGCACTATGACAGTTTTGCTGAAACCTGTCTACTCAATGCTTGAGATCAGTTGTCAGCAAACTAAAAGCCTGAAATCTAGGGCAGATCCAAAACTGACAGTACATACGTTCACTGATGGTTTATATTTTGGACTGAGTAAGCAACACCATTACAAAGATTCGTGTTTACCCATTAGTTACGCGATAAAACTACTGTAAGAAATAACACTAGACATACATATATAGTGGACTAAAAGGTGGTATATATAATATAAAAGGTATATTATATATACCAGCCTCTAGCCAGCAAGTGCAAAGCAGAAACTTTTACATTCAGAGAGGGTGATGGGCCATAAAATAAAACTCACATTTCAAAAGATTGATATCTCTTTGGATCTGTTCTCTGACAACAATGGAACTGTAAATCAGTTATGCATTCTTTAAAATCACCAAATAGTTGAAAATTAACATTTTAAAATAACCCATGAATTAAAGATAAAAGTGACAACAGAAGAAAATACTGTAACAAAATAATTAAAAAAATTACGGATGCAGTTAACAAGTTGCTTACAGGAAAATTATGACAAATGCCTACATTTGAAAAGAGGAAAGGCTTAAAGATCATGAAAGGTTTCATCTTCAGAAGTTAGAGCATGTGTGAATTAAAGTCAAAATGACGGAGAAGTGATTTAAATAGAAAAGACAAAAAAAGACAGAAGCTCTTGGGTTTTCTAAAGTAATCTCAATCTTCATAACAGTCTACACAGTTTCTACAGCAAAGACTAATGGGGGAAAAGTTAACAGTTTTCTTGAGATAATAGTTCACTACACTTCACTAATTTAAAATATACGAACCCACAGTTTTTCTTATGGTTAGAGTTCTGCAGTTAACACCATAATCAACATTAGAAGATTCTTCACCCTCACTTGTGGTGACTTGAATGAAAATGGCCCCCACAGGCTCATATTTTGAACGCTTGGTTCCCAGTTGGTACAACTATTTTAGGAAGAATTAGGAGGCATGGCCTTGGACAAGGAGGTATGTCACTGGGGCTGGGCTTTGAGGTTTCAGAAGCCCATACCAGGTCTTGTCTCTGTCTGCCTCAAGTATAAACTCTCAGTTACTTCTTCAACACCATACCTGTTTGCCATGCTCCCCACCACAATGGTTATTGACTCAATCTCTGAAACTGAAAGCAAGCTCCCAATTAAATGTTGCCTTAGTAATGGTGTCTCTTCATAGCAATAAAATATTTATAATGTAGTAGCCATTAACCTTGTTTTCCCATTCCTAAGGAATTACTAAGCAATTTATGTCATGTATTCAGATTTGTCTGTTCTGGACATCCTAAATGTATAGAATCATACAACTTGTCTTGGACAGAGCCATGTTGGGGTGTCATGCCACAAGGTAGGAACTTGACATTGGCCAAGGACCATTCCTGGCTTCTGGCAGGAATCTGAGGTTAGGGCATAATAGGTAAGTTACAGCAGGAATTTTTATCCTAGGGTAGAGTGCTAAGAGTGTACTTGACATTGGTCAAGGTGAACTTTTCCCAGACTACTCTGAGCATGTCAGGATCCTGCTCCACCTAGGGCGGAGCAGCTCAGAGTGAAGGTTAAGCTCTTCGTTCCTCCAGGTCTACAAATTCCTGAATTAAGCAGGTGACCCACCCAGCTGCCTGAGCAGTCGAGACAAGGACCGCCAGGAGAAGCCAGATGACTTTGCTGGAACTCAGCCTGGTGTCTGGGGGGAGGGGCTTGCCCAGACTGTTAAAAGGTCTGACCGAGATTAAAGTTGGGGCCTCGATCTATAAAGAATTGTCCTGACCTCGGTTCTTTTCGACCCTTCCCCATCTATCCCTCAGCTTCTGTTCGTTCTAGCAACCCAGTTCGTAGTAGCTGCAGAGAGCTACGGAATACAACATGGTCTATTGAGTCTGAGGTTTTTTTCAAATAGCATCTAGTATTTTTAGGTTTACCCCTTGTTGTATTAAGCACTGGGACTTCATTCTTCTTTATTGTCTGTTTTTCAAGATGTAATAATAAAAGTTAAAGTGCCAACACAGTGACTCAGCAGGTAACTGAGACCTTGACGTGTGCTGTGGCACATGTAAACCCCCAACCATCATACAAACTATTTGTACTGTGCCAAATAACAGAAAAGACAGACTTTTCAACAAAAATTGCTGGAACAATTTGATATCCATATTATTTAAAAAACAAAACTTCCCTGTCACATTACACTAAGACTATGAATAATTTAACCAAAATACAGAAGCTAAAATATTTAAGAAGAAAACACAGGATAATGACTTTATAATTCTTTTAGCCATGTATAAAATTCATTAGCCATAAGTGGAAAAGTGATCTTCATTAAAATTAAACATTTCTCTGGCAGGGTCTTAGGGCACATGCGTATACTCCCAGCACTTGGGAGTCAGGGAATGGCAGGAGGATTGACAGTTTCATATCATTCTGAGCTACACAGCAAGATCCTGCCTTACATCCAAACCCAAAAAAGCCAAACAAAAACTTTCTCACCATCAAAGGATGTAGTCTAAAAAAAAAAACCAAAATAACCAGAGCTGGAAGTGGTTATGTATGACTTACAACCCAACTCTGTGAGATGTAAGTAGATAGATCTCTATGAGTTCAAGGCCACTCTGGTCTACAAGCAAGCTTCAGGCTCTATATCTCAAAAACAAAGAAAGAAAAAACCAAAACAAAAAGCAAACTGAGATCTGGAGGAAGTTACTGCAATATATTACATGTACCAAGGGGATACCAATACAGCTCAGTGGGTACAAGTGCGTACTCTGCAGCCTTCTAAGTTCAATTCCTGGGACCCATGCAAAGACGGAAGGAGAGAACCAATGCCAAAAAGTTGACCTCTGACCTTGATATCCATATCATAGCACACATGCACCCACCTACACAAATGTACACATACATGCACACAATATGTACACATACACACATAATAACAAATAATACTAATAAACAAATACACAAGCAATTTAACTTTAAAATTATAACAAGGCTTGAGGCTGCACAGAGGAATATGCTCAAATGTTCACACCAAAAGATTTTCATTATTTTCAGGAAAATGCGGATGAAAACCATGTGTATAACACAGTCTCCAACACATCCAGTAAATATCTAAAATAGTTTAAATGCTTTCCCCCCTTTCTGTTCCAGATCATGTGGGAAAACAAAGAGAAAAATAAAACAAGGTTTGGGTGGAAAAGTAGCACTCAATTCTGGAACCCTGCAAATGTGGAACGGCTAACAGAAGTTTGCTGTGACCTTTGGAGTGGGGAGGAGGCGGCCCTGTCAGGGGTATGTGGAGATTAAAGGGTTTTACGACATTCTAGAGGGACTCTAGATCTGAGGCTAGCAGTTAGAGATGTGTGGGGAAGACAGGAGTAGCCCTGTAATATGGAGAGCTGCCATCGTTCAGCTAGCTGCAGCTGTGGCAGTTTGGGGACAAGTGACAGAGATATCAGCTTGATAGCTGATGCTGTACAGCTTTGCAGCTCCAGCAGCTTAGGTGAGGGTGGAGTCTTGCCTAATGTCAGCGATGACACAGCACCATGACAAGTTTACCTTTGGGTTTTTGCCTTCCTTGGCTAACAATGCCCGAAGTCTCTCTTGTGAAGGTGGTGCAATGAAGATGATATATGGTTTCAAATCTGAATTCCGGAGGGTCTTCAAGGACTGTAACAAGGATATTTGGGTTGTTAAAATATCTGCTATCACTCAAACTACTTCTCAATAATATGGATTGTTAAGATGTCTATAAATGTTTCCAAGCATTTTATCATAAATAATTCATACTATCTTCATTCATTGTAAATGTATTTAAAATATAAATTCATATATATTACATTAGCCTAGTGTTCTAGATACTGAAATAGAGGTAAAAGACATTGAAGGGATTACAACTGTATGATAATGAATCACGTGCATTATAAAACAACAGTAAAATTCATTTTTGAGGAATTAGAATCCAGGCAATTGTCTTTCTAGGTAAAGATACTAAAAAGCAAAACCAGAGAGAAAAACTTCCCATATAGAAGCCAAACACTCCCATGAGAAAGCAGACTGTATGCATTAAGACCTTTGGACTCACACTGTCTTGACTCTGCATTATTAATGTGCATTTTCAAACAGTAGTACTCTAACAACTGATTATATACATGCCCTTTCCTAAATGAAGAAACATTAACATGCTAAACTACTTGAAGTCTTGTGGTAATATTTGTTAATCTAAATAAAGAATTCTGAAAGAAATAAGTTTCCTTAAATAAAATATTAATGGTTGAGATAGCACAAACCTCTGCCTCTGCAAGCCAAAAAACCAAACAAGCAAACAAAGGAAAAAAAAAAAAGAATTGCTATTTTAGCAAGCCATTTTAGAGTCAATTCTGTCTATGTACATCTACTTAATGCACACTTGATTTTGTGGTTTAAATTGGTATCAGCAAGAGACCCAGCACATTAATCAAAGTTCTGTTAAAGCTGAATTGTTTATAAAAAGCAAAAGGTTTCCACAGCAAACACCATTTTTAAAATAGGAATCTAAGACGTATTGGCTAGCAATTTTGTTTGGCTTACTCTGTCAAAGAGGTGAATCCAAGTTTTATTACTCAGACAACACTGAGCTTTCACTGTGACATTTGTGAATCCTTGAAACAACGGCTTTTAGCAACCTAAGAACAACTTTCAAATTTTCTAGTTTTTCTCAGATCAAAAACTATTTTCTGAAGACTTTTTAAGTATAGTCAGTACCAGAGTTAACTGTATTTTAAGTTTCTAAAATATATACATGTTGAAAGTGAGATTCAGCTACATATTCGACTTTACAAAGTGAATAGAAAATCACAAGAGGACTTAAATAATCTGTCTCATTCTTGGATCAAACAGTTTTTACTAGATTATCTTACAAAATATGCCCTCCAAGTTTAACACTCTAAAAATCACAATTCTAGTTGTACCTGTGTTCGAAGACTTAAAAGACATATTTTGCCAGAGTTGATTACTTGTCGTACAGAATCTATACTGGTTCCATACAGATTTTTCTCAAATTCACCATGTTCAATGAACTTGCCAGCTGCTATATCTGCTTCAAATGTTTGCCGTGACACAAAGTGGTAATCTCTCCCAGCTACTTCATGATCTCTCCTATTCCGAGTTGTATCTAAGCAGACAAAATCAGATAAAATAATAAACACAATGGTCAGGAGGGATGGATCAGTGGTTAAGAACATGTACTGGTCTTTCTAGAAGATCTGAGTTCAAGTCCTAACACGCACAACAGGGAGCCTACAACTGCCTGTAACTCCAGCTCCAGGGTAATGTGCAGTCATCTTCACAGGCAAGTGCACTAAAATGCATATAATGGTCCCCCAACATACATATAAATAAAAACAAAATAAATCTTAGTAGTAGTAGTAGCAGTAGTAGCAGCAGCAGCAGCAGCAGCAGCAGTAGTAGTAGCAGTAGTAGTAGTAGTAAATATGGACCAGTGTGGAGGATAATCAACTCAGGAAGATTTTTTATTTTATAACATAAATTATGAAATAATGAAGAGGAAATGTTAAGGAGCCGTGTGTTTATTACTGTTCCTAAGAAGACTACTGTTGCTATGAAGTCATGAACAAATACTGTCTATTGTGTTTCAATGGTTAACTGTAGTTACCATGATCCAGTTTGTTTATACTGTAAACCACTGCCAAGTCATCATGCCTTAAAGTTTATTTCTGATATAGTAGGTACCATGTAATCTTACAGTTCTTTTCAGAAATTAGTTTTAAATTTTTATCTTCAATATCAGTTTAAAGAATCAAGAATTGTGTTTTCTTTGCAATAAGGAAAGGAGCCTAAACTATAATTTACTTAGAAAATGCCTTAGTGCCATACACTTAGGAAAAATTTAAATTCCTCAAGAACAACCTTTAATAAAAATTTGACAAGTTTGGTTAAACAAATTTCCTTTTGTTGACACTGTGCCAATAAAGTGAACATTTTCCTGTGTAGTTAAAATTCTGAGAAAAGAACAGGAAAACTTACGAGGAACTGCAGATGCAAAGCGGTCTTTTTCTTTGTTCATGAGTCTCTGGCGAAGTTCATTCTGGCCACAGTTCTGTGGACCAATCAAGATGATAGGTCTTTTCCTATTTGCTGGCTGATGGTAAAGTGACATTTCCTCATATGTTAAGATCTCTTCATTGTCATAATCTTTGGAAAAAAAAGAGTTAAGACTTTCAGATACCATTAGTGTCATGTCATAAAGATGTACTTTTATATAGCGAAGTTTCATTGGTATTGTGTTTTTTTGAGGTAGGAGCCTGCTCTGTAGCCAGGCTAGCCTCAAACTTTAGTGATGCTCCTGTCTCAGCCTTCCAGGTGCTGGGATTATGGTATTTAAGTCAACATGCCTAATTTAAAAATAACTAGTTTGTAACACAGGAGACTGCCAAGGGATATATTTATGATAATATGTGTCATTTTCATAGTTCATAGGGTTATTCTTAGGATCAGATATAATGGAGAGCAAGTATGGATAAACATTCACATACAGTACAAGTAGTATATATGAGCGTGCTAGAGTGCTTGGCTGGATTTACAGAACTTAAAAAATAAGTCATACTTGTGATATCCATCCTTTAATACAAGGAGAAGAGTAACATTCCTAAAGCCCAAGATGAAGCCACAGCTATCAAATCAGAAAAAGTGTAAGCAACTGGCAGCCTGGCATGCCCTAGGAAGAGCACCAGTCCCATGAACGGGGGCAACCTTTTAGTCTAGCTAGTGCTCAGCATAAAGTAGCAGCCCAGACTGTATTTGTTTAAATTCCAACTTGACTGTTGAGTTAGCTGTGACAATTTAAGCAGAAACTTTAATATCTGAATCTGAATCTATTAGTCTGCAACCTCAAAAAATGTACTGTGAGGTGAAAGCACACCATTTATTGCCATGGAGCACAGCAGGTACTTTAAGCAATTAGAAAATTGCTTCCTTTCTTTTTTTTTTTTTTTTTTTTTTCCGAGACAGGGTTTCTCTGTGTAGCCCTGGCTGTCCTGGAACTCACTCTGTAGACCAGGCTGGCCTCAAACTCAGAAATCCACCAGCCTCTGCCTCCCAAGTGCTGGGATTAAAGGCGTGCGCCACCACGCCCGGCTAATTGCTTCCTTTCTTAAAGTCATTTTCTTTCTTCTGAGCTTCTTCAAACATGTACAATCAGTCACCCTGGTATCACTCTGATTTCCCCACTTACTCATTGCCACATCTGGGAGCTTCAGATTTGCCAAGTATCCTACAGTATAGGAGCTCTCAGAGCTGGCTTGATCAATTTGGGTCTGCTTCAAGGAATGAAGTAAGAGGTGCTAGGATGTGGCTCAGTAGTACAACACTTGCATGAAGCCCTGGATTAATTTCTCAGTATACTGAGAGATTCGAAGTGGAGGCAGAAAAGAAAAAAAAATGGGCACAGGGGAAAAGTTCCTGAACAGAACACCAATAGCTTATGCTCTAAGATCAAGAATTGACAAATGGGACCTCATAAAATTACAAAGTTTCAGCCGGCTGTGGCACATGCCTGTAATCCCAGCACTCTGGAAGGCAGAGGCAGGCGGATTTCTGAGTTCGAGGGCAGCCTGGTCTACCGAGTGAGTTCCAGGACAGCCAGGGCTATACAGAGAAATGCTGTCTCGAAAAAACCCAAAAAATCAAAAAAAAAAAAAATTACAAAGTTTCTGTAAGGCAAAGGACACTGTTAAAAGGACAAAACGGCAACTGTCTTAGTCAGGGTTTCTATTCCTGCACAAACATCATGACCAAGAAGCAAGTTGGGGAGGAAAGGGTTTATTGAGCTTACACTTCCACGTTGCAGTTCATCATTAAAGGAAGTCAGGACTGGACCTCAAGCAGGTCAGGAAGCAGGAGCTGATGCAGAGGCCATGGAGGGATGTTTCTTACTGGCTTCCTTCCCTTGGCTTGCTCAGCCTGCTCTCTTATAGAACCCAAGAGCACCAGCCCAAAGGTGGTACCACCCACAAGGGGCCCTCTCCACTTTATCACTAATTGAGAAAATGCCCCACAGCTGGATCTCATTGAGGCACTTCCCCAACTGAAGCTCCTTTCTCTGTGATAACTCCAGCCTGTGTCAAGTTGACATAAAACCAGCCAGTATAGCAACCAACAAATTGGGAAAGGATATTCACCAACCATACATCTGATAGAGGGCTAATATCCAATATATACAAAGAACTCAAGAAATTAGACCCCAGGGAACCAAATAACCCTATTAAAAATGGGGTACAGATCTAAACAAAGAATTTTCACCTGAAGAAATTCAGATGTCCAAGAGGCACCTTAAGAAGTGCTCAACACCATTAGTCATTAGGGAAATGCAGATCAAAACAACCCTGAGATTTCACCTCACACCAGTCAGAATGGCTAAGGTCAAAAACTCAGGAGACAGCAGGTGTTGGCGAGGATGTGGAGAAAGAGGAACACTCCTCCACTGCTGGTGGGGCTGTCAGATGGTACAACCACTTTGGAAATCAGTCTGGTGGTTCCTCAGAAAACTGGACATGATACTTCCGGAGGACCCTGCTATACCTCTCCTGGGCATATACCCAAAGGATTCCCTGGCATGCAATAAAGACACATGCTCCATTATGTTCATAGCAGCCTTATTTATAATAGCCAGAAGCTGGAAAGAACCCAGATGCCCCTCAAAGGAGGAATAGATACAGAAAATGTGGTATATTTACACAATGGAATACTACTCAGCAATTAGAAACAATGAATTCACAAAATTTTTAGACAAATGGTTTGATCTGGAAAATATCATCCTAAGTGAGGTAACCTAATCACAAAAGAATACACATGAAATGCCATCTCTGATAAGTGGATATTAATTAGCCCAGAAGCTCTGAGTACCCAAGGCACAAATAGCATAACAAATGACTCCCATGAAGAAGTATGGAGAGGGTCCTGATCCTGGAAAGGATTGATCTAACGTTGGAGGGGAATATAAGGACAGAGAAAAAGGAGAGAGGTGATTGGAGAATGGGTGGAGAGAAGAAGGTTTATGGGACATATGGGGAGGGGGCATCTGGGAAAGGGGAAATCATTTGGAATGTAAACAAAGAATATAGAAAATAAAAATATATAAAAAAAAAGAAAACAGGGCTCATCCCCAGACTTAATTCTGTAATGTACTAGTAAATAAAGATATTAATCACAGCTTTAGTCAGTAAGATTAAAAACTTATTGAATCCTTCTTAGTTACATAACATGCCAAGCATAAAGAATGCTTGCCTTAGAAAGCAATTATTGAAGCTGATTCAATTTTAGATTCAGTAGTGTACAGAATATCTAATATTTCTAGCTTGGGGGTGTATGTGGCAGCAGCAAACGCCTGGTGGATCTGAGTTCAAGGCCAGTCTAGTCTACAGAATGAATTCCAGGACATCCAGGGCTACACAGAGAAACCCCATCTTGAGAAACAAACTAAATATCTAATAATAAATTTTTCTTTATTAGCTTAATTTATGCTGTATATAAATGCAGAGATAATATCTGTCTATTGTATGAATGCATCACCTGTTATTTAAAAAGTCTATGGCCTATGGCTTAGGCAGAAAGAAGGTCAGACATCCAGGAGGCAGAAAGAATTCTGTGATAGTGCCAGATATAGGAGATTCACCCAGGAAGATGTGACAAGACAGATATGTGCTTCCACATGGCAGAATGGAGATTAAAATAAATGGGTTATTTTAAATTATGATCTAGTCAGAGAAGAGCCTAGCTATATGGCCAAGGTATTGGTAAATATATTTTGAGTCTGAGTTTTATTTCTGGGAGCATGAGGATGAGAGGAAGAACCAGAACTTTTACACATAAATGCTTCACATTCTTAAGAAATAAGCCTTGCAGACTTTTAAACAGTACTGCTTCTGACTTTAATCTGGATTTTCTAATGTGTACCAAAGCAGAGCTAAGAAATTCAAATGCAATGAAGATCAATCCAGAAGGTAATGCATCCAGAAAATAAGACTGAATTCATAAAAATGGTAAGCAGTGGTGACGCCCAGCTAGATTGTAAGTGTACCAATCAGGGCAACAGCTGTCAGTCAGGCACAGCTGACTGCTGTCCCAAGAAAACAAGCCCAGAGGTATTAGGACTTTAAAACTTTCTAATCTTAGCATTCTGTCAAGATAAAATAAATATTCCCAGTCTTAGCCAGTAAATAGTGTGCTCTGTAGAATGACCTGCCTCTTTAAGATACTCTAGACAAATTATTCATATTTTACCCAACATATTTTGTGTGTATAAAAAAACTGTTAGCTGAAATACCCAACAGCAGGGAGACAGAACCTGAAGAGACCACCTCTAGTAAATAGACATGGCCCCCAGTGAAGGGATGGGGCTACCTACTGATCAAAAAATTTTAATCCAAAATTGTCCCTGTCTGAAGGAAATGCAGGAACAAAAATGGGGCAGAGGCTGAAGGAAAGGCCATCCAGAGACTGCCCACCATATGATCTATTCCATCTGCAGATACCAAACCCCCACACTATTGCTGATGCCAAGATGTGCTTATAGACAGGACCCTGGTATGGCTGTACTCTGAGTGGCTCTGCCAGTGCCTGACTAAGACAGATGCAGATACTCACAGCCAGTCTTTGGACTGAGCCTGGGAACCCCAATGGAAGAGTTAGAGGAAGGACTGAAGGAGCTGAAGATCCGATTGCAACCCCATAGGAAGAACAACAATATCAACTTACTGGACTCCTCAGAGCTCCAAGGAACTAAACTACCAACCACAGAGTACACATGGGTAGGTCCATGGTTCCTGTTACATACGTAGCAGAGGACTCCCTCATCTGGCATCAGTGGGAGAGGAGGCACTTGGTCCTGTAGAGGCTTGATGCCCCCGAGAAGGGTGACGCTAGAGGGTGAGGCTGGAATGGGAGCACCCTCTTAGAGGCAAAGGGGAGGGAGATAAAGTGTAGGGGGGTTATGGAAGGGAGACTAGGAACAGGGATAACATTTGAAATATAAACAAATAAAATGATTAATAAAAATTTTGTTAGAGACAAGTAATAATTTCACAAATAACTTAAATAGAAAAAAAAACCTTACAGGAAACAATATCACAAATGTCATAAATACAACTGCTATTTCTGAGATTAGAACTTACCATCATTTTTATTGGCGTTATATAAAACTTTTTTCCTCTTCTTTTTATTCTTCTTTGCACACCACAGTTTTCCTGTTGATCAATCAAAAATAGTTATGAACCTTGTATCTGTGTACTAAAACAATGCTATTTCAAATTGATTTAAGATTTATTATGCTGTTGATAACTTTTTTAATTTATCATTTTCTATTAATTACACATTTTAGACATGTGTAGTATTTTCATCTTTTCGTACATCTAAAGATAATGAATTTAGCCTCTTCGATTACTCCTTCAATGCCTATAACACCTTTCTTACTTGACAGTTCCAGTGTATAAATTCGACATAGTTCCAGATGAAAACCCAAACACTTGCTTTTTTTTAAATTTGATATATTTTTTATTTACATGTCAAATGATTTCCCCTTTTCAGCCCCCCCCCCACTCCCCAAAAGTCACATAAGCCCCCTTTCCTCCCCCTGTTCTGGTTTTGCCCTATACTGCTACACTGAGTCAAAGACTCGCTTTTACTAATACCAAATGTAAGTGTAATAGCAACTGTAAGTGCCTAACCTGATTTTTCTGGCTCCTTATCTTCTTCTATAGTTTGCTTCATAGCTTCCCTTTGCTGCTGAAAGCTTTTGCCTAATAACACAAAAAGAAAAAACAGAAGGATAAACATTTTTTAATCAAACAGAAAATACTAGAAGTAATTTCATACTGCCTTCCGAGCCCTTCTGCCAACATAAGAATAATTCAGGCTAAGACACATAGCCTATAAATACCCCCTTTAAAGAGAAGGTTTATTTTTAATTATCAAGTTTCAGTCAGTCTTTCTAGTGTAAGCTTGAAAAGGTTTGTTTTGACCCTGCTTATCTAATCATATGTTTTATTTATCACTTATTATAAAAAGATGAACAATACACTAATATCAGAAAACTTAGTAGTTCACCTTTAAAAAAAATTCCAATGAACATTGCTATGAAAATTTTCAATGACCTTTGTAGTACCCTGCTAGGACATATAATAGTTCTCATCATTGAGGATTATCTCAAATCAAACACATCAATTCTAGACATTAACTGTCAAGTAGTACACAGGCATTCATCATGTTCTGATTTCAATACACCATTCAAAATACTTATTTTAATTTATTATTCATAAATGTGTGATAATGATCTATTTCCTTTCAACCTCTGTTACCCATGGCACAAATAAATATACAACACAGTTTTCCTTGATGGATTAAGATTTTTTGTTTTGTTTTGTTTTTTGAGACAGCATCTCACTATGTATCTCTGCTGTCCTGGAACTGGCTCTGTAGACCAGGCTGGCCTTGAACTCAGAGAGACCCACCTGCCTCTGACTCCTGAGTGTTAGGATTAAAGCCATGCATCATCACACCAGGCAAATGATATATTTATTTTTATTTTATGTGCACTGGTGTTTTGCCTGCATGTATGTCTGGGTGAGGGTATCAAATTCCCTAGAACTGAAGTTACAGACAGCTATAAGATGCCATGTGGGTACTTGGAATTGAACCTGGATCTTCTGGGAGAGCAGCAAGTGCTCTTAACCACTGAGCCATCTCTCTAGTCCCTAATGGATTACGATTTTAATGTAAAAGGTTTTTAATGTGATTGATCTTCATCTTCTCAGTTCTCTATCTTAAAATAACCCCGGGAAGGAGATGCAACCGATTTTGATTCCCGGCCTCTGCACAATTAAATGCAAGTTCTACCACTGGGCTTGGCCCTCAGTCCTTTAAATGCTTTCAATCCTCTTACCTGGAACAAGTCCAGCGAGAGGTTGATTATCTTCATCTCCCTCTCTATAGGCCTGCCACCAATTTGGATCTTCTTGACTGATCACATGAAGTATATCTCCTTTTTGAAAAGACAGCCCTAACTCTCGACACGGAACATAAGGGTCATCTGAGGGATCATAGTCAAAATGAGCTTTCACATGGATCTGAAACATAAAGAGGGTACAAATAAGAGCAAAAATAATAAAATGGTAAAACAAAATATCCAGTAACGTATGTGTGACATCAGTGCAGAGAAATGAACTGGAAAGACACTTAGTTAAGAACAGCACTTCATGGTAGCATTTGTTTAGCTTATCTATTGACATCTCTGTAGACTTAAAGAAGTAGGGAGTAGTTCAAGCTTCGTGGTTGTTAACAGCTAACAAACTGAAGTACAGAGCTGCCTCAAAGGCAGGTAACCAGAAGAGAAGCAAGCAGTCTGACCTGTGAACACAATGATCCTCAGTAAGGCATGAAGCTTCTGAACCACCACTATGAGAAAAGGCAGATTAGTGTCACCATGTACCATTAGTGTCAGCTTCCGTGCATCTGTCATAGCTAGTTGATTTGATGACCAGTATAGCTGTGCCTTACCTGCTTAGTGTTTCTTTTAAAAGTGCATGTAAGTAACATGTTCCACACTGAGAAATGGTCTAAATCAGAATGATTACTGGGAAATTTTTTTTTACCTATTTGATCCAAAACTATGCGATCCATTTATAGAAAAAAATATGAAGGAATTGGGTATTTCTAGATATGAGGAAAATATTTATGCTGGGTGTGAGGTTGACTACAAGATGGGCAGGGGCTAAAGGGGACATAGGTGGGGATTTTAGATGAAGTGACATTCTGGTTCTTTGGGTGGTGTTTACAAATATGGTAAAGATACTTATTCTAATTTTAAAGTAGGGTCCTATTTATCTAACTAAGATAACTTTATCTACCTTCTATTCTTGACATGAAGATAGACATTAGATTAAAATCTTGAATACTTAGTACCAAAATGAATTTTAAAATGTTCTGTGGAACAGCAGGGAATCAAAACACAGTTGAACGGTGCTTAAAAAGAACACACATACAAATTATCAACTCAGTATAAGAAAAATAGTATGAGCTGGAATTGTTTTAGAAACTGGGTGAAAAGTGCTTCCAAAATCTATTTAAATTGTTACCTTTTGGGAGATGTGTGTCCCCAAACTCTGGGAACCAAAAAAAAAAAAAAAAAAAAAAGTAAAATTTTAAGTCTTACTACAAGTAGTGGAAATTACTTTAATAGGCTTTGTAGGCCTACCCAACTGGGTGATTTGTCAGGCTGATTTTATTAACTCGTTGTCTGAAAGCAATACCCAACAGTTTTATGCAAAGTGTATTGCTGGAGTACCACTACAGATATTTCTCAAAAGGCTGAACTTTCATTCTTGTTTTTGAGACAGGGTTTCACTGTGTAGCCCTGGCTGTCCTGGAACATCATATGAAGATGCTGGGATTAGAGGCATGTGCCACCACCAAAAGGCTGAAATAAAGAAAATATCAAAAAAAAAAAAAAGGAATAAAAGCTTTAGAGCCTGGAGACTGAAAAAAAAAAAAAAAAAAAAAAAAAAAAAAAAAAAAAGACTGAACCCTTAATGACCCCTCAGATAGACAGTTGGGTGTTAGATAGAAAGGTCTTGTGACCTTATCTTCTGTCCTCTATTACACCAAGGGAAGTCAAAAGACAAGGGAGGGATGAACATAGTTTTATGATCTCTTCCAATGGGAAGAAAGTCACTGAAAGATGCTTTTCAATTTACTCTAGGCTACCCAATTCATTTTCCGGTTATCCTAATTTAAATGGCTGGTGATATGAAGGGCATGTAGCAGAGGACCTGCTGTGTTTACAGGACAAGCACATCTAGACACATCTGAAATGTGTCACATGAAGCTGAGCCTTTTATTTCCTAGTAACTAAAGGTAGAAGAAGTCCAATGGCCTCCACAGGATAGGCTACTTCTTTTTAATTTTTTTCCTCACTAACCCAGGCTACCCTCTAACTCACAGTGATTGTTTGATCTCAGCTTCTCAAATGCTGGGACCAGTTATGAGCCATCATTCCTAAATAGTTATTTTCACTCTTATGTTTGTAAAAACAAACATGGCTATGCACACCTTTAATGCCAACACTTGTGAGACAGAGAAGAACTCTGTGAGTTCGAGGCAAACTGGTCTACAGAGTGAGTTCCAGAATGGCCAATACTACCCTGTCCCCAAAATATAAAAATAACCAACAGCTGTGAAGAATGAATTATTTCAATACTCTGATTTTACAGTTGCTGAAAACAAGTGATGACAGACAACATTAACTAAGAAGCAGCAGCATCAATACAGCATGCTAATATTATCTATTAAAGTAGGTTTAACAGGCCAGCAAGATTCCGCAGTGAGTACAGGGGCTTGCTGCCAAACCTGATGGCCCAAGTGTGATTCCTGGGACCCACATGGTAAAAGGAGAGAACTGACTCCCCGATGACCATAAAAATGTTGCAGTGCATATGTACCCCTAAAAAAAAGTGTAACTGTAAAAGAAATAACTTTTATTAAAGGTAATTCCAGACTGCATGAACAACAGAAAAGAAAAGCTGATAAAATATACTTCAACCTCTGACACTCATTCTCAAGAGACAAAAATCATTTCCTGAGAAGGGATGGGTTCTCAGGAGCACTTAGAGGAGAGTATGTTCCAACCCTCTCGTATGCAGAGCCCCTTTCACACCTGAGGCTTATTTACAAGACACATGGGAAGGCATAGCAAGCACAGAGAATGACTGAACTCAGAGGCCAAGTCTGTTTCATCATGTCTCTTCCTACAGAGAATTCTAAACAGAAAAAAGGTTGCAAATGCAACATCGACTGCGATATATTCTGGAAAAAATAACAGAAAACAGAAAGAGTCAAATAAAATGACACACCTGAGGTGACAAGAGAGAGAAAAATAAAACTGGTCTTTTTCAAATAGTTAAAATTTTACAAGAACTAAAAATAATAGATGTAGAGGTAGATATGAGCAAAGCACAATGTTATACATGTATGAAAGTGTTATGATAAAACCTCTATTTGATATGATAACTAAACAAAATAATGATAAAAAAGAGTAACAAATATATAAATAAAGATCAGGCTTCCATGTCAACCTAGGAACTTAAAGCCTAGTTTTTAATTGCTTATGATATAATGAGTATGGTGTACCATTTATGGTCTTAGTGTCTGCAGAGTCAGAGGCTTACCACTGATACTGTTAGAATCTTTTCATCCTTTTGGACCCAATACTGACGAGGGGTTATTCCCAGCCTCTCCCAGTTCCTCAACTGTACATTTAAGGAGTCACCGAAAAATTTATGTTTCTATGGAATTACCTATTTTGGATATTGTGTGTTTAACTCCTACACCTGATAAACAACTTCAGCAAAGTGGCTGGTTATAAAATCAACTCAAGCAAATCAGTTGCCTTCCTATACTCAAAGGATAAGCAGGCTGAGAAAGACGTTAAGGAAATGACACCCTTCACAATAGCCACAGACAATATAAAGTATTTTGGTGTGACTCTAACCAAACAAGTGAAAGATCTATACGACAAGAACTTCAAGTCTCTGAAGAAGGAATTCGAAGAAGACCTCAGAAAATGGAAAAATCTGCCATGCTCGTGGATCAGCAGGATAGTTAAAATGGCCATCTTGCCAAAAGCGATCTACAGATTCAACGCAATACCCATCAAAATCCCAACTCAGTTCTTCACAGAGTTAGAAAAATCAATTCTCAAATTAATCTGGAATAACAAAAAACCCAGGATAGCTAAAACTATTCTCAACAACAAAAGAACTTCTGGGGGAATCAGTATTCCAGACCTCAAGCAATACTACAGAGCAATAGTGTTAAAAACTGCATGGTATTGGTACAGTGAAAGGCAGGAGGATCAATGGAATAGGATTGAAGATTCAGAAATGAACTCACACACCTATAGCCACTTGATCTTTGACAAAGGAGTTGAAAACATCCAGTGGAAAAAAGATAGCCTTTTCAACAAATGGTGCTGGTTCAATTGGAGGTCAGCATGCAGAAGAATGTGCATTGATCCATTCTTATCTCCATGTACTAAGCTCAACTCCAAGTGGATCAAAGACCTCCATGTAAAACCAGACACATTGAAACTAATAGAAAAGAAACTGGGGAAGACCCTTGAGGACATGGGCACAGGGGAAAAGTTCCTGAACAGATCACCAATAGCTTATGCTCTAAGATCAAGAATTGACAAATGGGACCTCATAAAATTACAAAGTTTCTGTAAGGCAAAGGACACTGTTAAAGGGACAAAATGGCAACCATCAAATTGGGAAAGGATATTCACCAACCATACATCTGATAGAGGGCTAATATCCAATATATACAAAGAACTCAAGAAATTAGACCCCAGGGAACCAAATAACCCTATTAAAAAATGGGGTACAGATCTAAACAAAGAATTTTCACCTGAAGAAATTCAGATGTCCAAGAGGCACCTTAAGAAGTACTCAACACCATTAGTCATTAGGGAAATGCAGATCAAAACAACCCTGAGATTTCACCTCACACCAGTCAGAATGGCTAAGGTCAAAAACTCAGGAGACAGCAGGTGTTGGCGAGGATGTGGAGAAAGAGGAACACTCCTCCACTGCTGGTGGGGCTGTCAGATGGTACAACCACTTTGGAAATCAGTTTGGTTGTTCCTCAGAAAACTGGACATGATACTTCCGGAGGACCCTGCTATACCTCTCCTGGGCATATACCCAAAGGATTCCCTGGCATGCAATAAAAACACATGCTCCATTATGGTTACAGCAGCCTTATTTATAATAGCCAGAAGCTGGAAAGAACCCAGATGCCCCTCAAAGGAGGAATGGATACAGAAAATGTGGTATATTTACACAATGGAATACTACTCAGCAATTAGAAACAATGAATTCACAAAATTTTTAGGCAAATGGTTTGATCTGGAAAATATCATCCTAAGTGAGGTAACCCAATCACAAAAGAATACACATGGAATGCCATCTCTGATAAGTGGATATTAATTAACACAGAAGCCCTGAATACCCAAGGCACAAATAGCATAACAAATGACTCCCATGAAGAAGTATGGAGAGGGTCCAGATCCTGGAAAGGATTGATCTAGCATTGGAGGGGAATATAAGGACAGAGAAAAAGGAGGGAGGTGATTGGAAAAGGGATGGAGAGAAGAAGGTTTATGGGACATATGGTAAGGGGGGATCCGGGAAAGGGGAAATCATTTGGAATGTAAACAAAGAATATAGAAAATAAAAATAAAAAAAAAAGAAAAAAAGAAAAACAAACAAACAAACAAATAAAAGTAAAGGCCTTGTGATTGCCGTAAGTTTTCCAAGGTCCTCTATTTTGTAGCATATACTTACACTTCAGCCCTTTTTAATCAAATAAGATCTCAGTGTATAGATAGATAACTATGTTGTATTTTCAAATTATCACTGGTGGCTGTAGCTATTTTTAAGTTGGTTTTACATTTTGGGTCTTATAAATAATACCGACATGAATACTCATGTATGACTGATTATTCTCTAAGTATTTGTTTTCAATTCCCTTAAATACGTACTTACCAGGAATTTCTGGGTTGTACAATAATCAAGTCTATCATTTAATAGAGCTCTGCTAAATATTTCACATAGAAACACACCAGAGTAATGACTTACACATATTTGTAAAAGTACCCTTTTTTATGTGACTGAGCAAACCTCAATTATAACTGAAGATAAACAATGCTAATAATAATAAGTCTAAAATTATTGTATTTTTATGTATTTTACTTTTAAAAGTTCAAAATTTACCCAATTTTAAATGTTGATGTTTTATACTTAAATATAATTACATGATTTCTGTTTTTATTTGAACATACTATATTCAGTGAAGTTTCTGATACAGAAAAGTAGAAGACTAAAGAATAAATATTTTAAAATTACTTACTACAGTTTCTTTGGCAGGAGGGGGCTTGATCTGTTGACTAGGAATCAGAACAAATGTCAAAGTACCATGCATATCAGACTGTAAGAGAAAGGTTAAAATACTTTAAAAATCATCTATGATCTTAAAACAGGATGCAGAATTCCCTAAGTCCTATAGGAAAACATTTCCCAGTCCTAGCTATTTTCATTATTTAGTCTTCTTGTCCACTGTTTACTGTATTGAGCTGTGCAGCTAGATTTGTAATTACTGCCCAGTACAGCACTAGCTGTATTCAGACATAAGCAGCCTAGACAGCACTCTTCATAGCTTTTCATATTGACAAAACATGAAACAGTGCTCAATGCAAGACAGTACCAATCAAATGGGCTATGAGTGAGAGATTTGGTGGAAATAGGGATATGGACATTTCCTAGCTTTTACAGTAGATATCAGCAGGTAGCAGACATACTACTGTAACACTTCATGTTAAATAATACACAGTGGTTTGTAGACGGGAGTACTGGCTGTTGCCATAGGAGAATCACCAAAAAGATCAGTCTGGGCTATATAATGAGTTTTACTTCAGACCTTGCCTCCAAAAAAGAAATAAAATTGTAATTTGTGTTGTATACAATATGATTAAACATCATTTTCAAGACACTTAGGCTAAGCATGGTGGCTCATGCCTTTACTCCCAGCACTTAGGAGACATGGACAGGTATATTTGAGACCAGCCTAGTGTACATAGTGAGTTCCTGGCCAGCTAGGACTTCATAGTGAGACATCAAAACAAACAAACAAACAAACAAAAGACAGTTCATCAGTTAAGAACACTTGTGGCCCTTGCAGAGGATCTCTGTTTGATTTCCAGCACCCATATTTTGGCTTACAACCACATGCAGCTCCAGCTTTAAGGAATCTAATGTCTTTTCCCGACTTCCTCAGATACCAGGCATGTATGCAGAGCACATACAAACAGGTAGGCAAAATACCAATAAGGCATAAATTAAGTAAATCTTAAAAATTATCTTCCTAAGAAGGTAATTAGAAGTGAGTACCTAATTATAATAGTACTGCACAGCAGAATGTGCTCAACACAAATGTGTAGCAGCTATCTCAGATGACAGCCATTAACTACATAATAAATCTTGTTCAACTACAGCTAGTGAGAATAGGAAACTGAGTTTTAATTTAATTCATCAGGCATGCTCAAGGTCTACAGACACACATAGAAACAAATCTTTAAAAAGTAGTAAAAGTAAAAATAAAACATAATAAAGCTCAAAATAAATAAAAATAAACCCAAAACCAAAAATATAATAACAAAAATTGACAAATCCTGTGAAAGTTCGGCTAAAAACCACCTTACATTCACCAGTTATTTTTAAAAACGCTCTTTAGCACTCCAAGTCTAATAACAAAACAAGCTGTGAGGTGACTGGCACTCCAAGTCTAATAACAAAACAAGCTGTGAGGTGACTGGCATCCTCCGCAGCCTGAGCGTACCAACAAGTCAAAGACCTCGTTGACGTCCTTGCCCCGGATCTCGATGCCGTTGACCTCCAGGACTTCATCCCCTTCGTGCAGGAGCCCGCTCTTCTCTGCGGCGCCTCCTTTCACTATCCGGCTGATGATGACAGAATCCATCTCATTGCGAACTGTGGCACCCTAAAAACACCCAATATCTAATTTAAACATAAAAATGCAATTTTTTGTTAAACATTTCATTTTTAAATTTTATTTTTTAAATCTAATAAGACTAGCCCTTAGTTTATCTTAAGAAAAAAAAAATCCTCACATTGCTACAGTAACAAGTGTAATTGTAATATGAAAACTAAGCATTCCCATCAAACATTTCTGTTTCAGAGACACTTTATTCATTAGAATTCTGGAGTACACAAATTTCTGAAGCATATAATAGCAGGAAAAAATATACTCTGAATTTAAAGACATAAAATCAAATTCTGCCCCCTCCATGGATTCTAGTCCAACATCTAGAAAACATCTAGGCATAACTAATTAACACAGTAACTAACTATAAAGAATTTTTTTTAATTCAAAATATAATTAAGGGATAAATAGCAATATGGCTAACTATGCAAATGTTAAACACAGCTGCATCCAAATGTATTAAATACTTATGTTTATTATACAAACTGGAAGAAAAGTGGGAAAGTGTATACTCAAAAGCCAGAACAGTAAAATAACTTATTTTCAAGGGCTCAATGGTTAACAGCACTTGTTCCTGCAAAGGACACAGACTTTCGTTTCCAGCACCCATACTGGACAGCTTACAAAGCCCTGTAACTCAAGCCTGGGGATCCAACTCCCTTTTGTCCTCTGCAGGCACCTGCATGCATGTGGTACTCATAAATGCACTCAGACATATACACATGATGAATAAACACATCGTTTTAAAAAACTCCTAATTTTCTCAAGTATTTACTTTTAATACTGTCAAGACTTTTCCTTTTGTTCTCCAAGAAGGAACTAGTTACATAAAGTGCTTATGCATTCTTTTTAAAAATTATTTTTATCACACTCTAGTGTGGTGTGTGCGTGTCACTGTGCATGTGCGTGCTGGACATCTTCAATCTTTCTCCATCTCATGTTTGGAGCCAAGTCACTTAACCTGGAACTGACTGATCTGGTAGGCTGGTGGCTAGCCTGCAAACTCCGAGAAGTCTTCCTCCCAGTGACAGAGCTGGATTACAGACACATGCAGTCTTTCCTGGCTTTTCACATAGGTGCTGGGTCCACCCTCTCCATCCTCATGCTTGTGTGCCAAGAATGCTTCACATTCTTGTGCCTAGCTCCTAACGACCAGATTTTCTAAGTAAGTTGGAAAATTAGTTTTCTCTTCTCGATCCTCAGTAAGTATTTCCTAGGTTATTATTTTTTATTAAATTATGAGAAAAGGTAATGAAATTAGTTTTTCAACCAAATAAGGGTTTTGAGCAAGAGCATATTATAATTGCAACAAATTAACTCACAAAGAGAAACATCTCCAGGAACATAATGGGAACTTCAACTGTACACCACGAGGTCTTTGCATAGAAAACAATCTTAGATCAGACATGAGAACACTTACCAATGGAATATCCCGAGCCTTTTCTATACGAACTATTTTTACAGTTTCTCCCCCATAATGGCCGATACTTTCATAAACTCTCTCATCTGTAATGGGCTCTAGCTGCATTTCCTGCTCAGCAACCTTATCATGGGCCAGTAAAAGTGCCTGTTTCAAAGAAACACACAGTACGAAAAGTAAGAACATGACTTATTTCTATATAGTTTCCTCATGCACAGAGTATTATGATCAAGTCTGTGAGAGCCTAAAACACCACAAATATGTAAGGGACTTTTGCCCAGTTTTTTAAAATAAGCTATTTGAAAACATACTTTGTATAGTTTTACATATGGAAATGTATAACCCAGCAATAATTACTTTGCAGAGAGGGATACAAACTACATGACTAGGTCTTGTCCAACTCTAGGAGACTGATATAAAGAAATGAACACTGGAAACATAAACAATATTCTGTCCTTTTTCTACCTGAATATGTGGAGCATTCAACAAAGCAGCTAATTCTTGTCCTTCCTTCTGATGGACTGGCTTTAAGACAGTTTGTACCTAAAGAAATAAAAAAATATTTTCCTCATTCATAGGAATTAGCAGTAGCATCTATGCAGGAGAATATTTTTAAATGAGAAGAAAATGGCAAAAAAAAAAAAAAAAAGAAAAGAAAAAAGAAAAACACTAAAGAAACATGAAGGAAAAAATATTTTCCTAGAGATCTTTCAATCTTATTATAGATAAAAAATAACATTCCTTTTATAATAGCATACTTCAAATATCATGGTATTTACAACTGCAAATGAACTGTTTTTGAAAGTTTCTTCTAACACAGAATAAAATCCACTATAATAATTACATGACAGAAGATCTGCCTCCCCTGGTAGTTATCATTCTACTTTAGGGATTTAAATCCTATGTTTCAAGAACTACATTAAAAATCTGAGATGAAAATTTAAAGTTACAGATTTACAAGATAAATATCATGCTGGACAGTGTTTCCTTACGATAAACTCCTAGTTACAATAGGTTTTTCAGGCCCCTGTGTCTTTCCTCATGGGCAGGCTGGCCTCCATCATGTAAAGCTCTTCAAAGGCAGACCAGATGACCTCAATCCGGGTCTGCACTTGTGATCTTTCTTTAACACTGCTGGATGGCTTAACTAAGTCACCATATGTGTTTTCTACTTTAAAAGAACTATCTATTATTAATGTCATGATTATCTAGTCTTCCTATTAAGAAATTTAAGTATTCTTTCCCATTTCCTTGGTTTCTAACTACATGAACTAAAAATTAACTCCATTTATTGCAATTTTCAATCTTCTACTGATAAATACTGAGGCAGATATGTTCCTCTGTACACTACTTTCTCCCAAAGATTATCCTGTGTACTCTTACTGTTTATGCCTCTTTTTTGCCTTTGTACCTCCAAACTCCCACTTTAAAATGGTCACTGCAATAAAGTAAACAACAAAACCAAAACCATCACTATTATTTAAAGTATAAGCATAACCAATGATTAAAACAGGAATTCTATATCCTTTATGGTTATTTTATTAGCAATTCCCCAATTAAAATTTTCAGATGATAAAATGAGGACCAATTTTGACCACGACATGCACACCAAAGCAATGCTAAGGGCTGAAGAAATGGCTCCACAGTTCAGGGCTCTTGCTGTTCTTATAAAAAGATTGATGCTTGATTCCCACACATACAAATATAAAATGCAATACTTAAAAACAAAACAAAACAGGACAGTGCTGGGTGTGGTGACACATGCCTTTAATCCCCTCATTCCATAGGCAGGAGGATCTCGGTGAGTTCCAGATAAGCCAGAGCTAACCAGCGAAACACTGGTTAATAAACAAACAAAATGCAGTATTGAAACTACTCTGTCCTCTAGTTGTGGTACCTAAAATCTTTAGGTAAGTAAAAGCTGATTTTAAAGACACTGCTTTCCTTTTGAAACTTTATTAAAACTAATCAAAGTTAATTTGAAATCAAATTAACTGACCAGATACTTTTTGATTGCTGGAGAAAGCAACTCTGAGAGGGAAAAACAGTTTTAAATAAAAAAAAAAAAATCAAGACTTTATAAAGCTACAATCAACTCAGTAATATTTTATGTGAAACACTTTTTTTTCTGTTCACACTTTTAAGTCAGTTCCTAGGCATCTCTGACATTGTTCTACCTATGCTAGTGTCAGCAAACATCACTTCAAAGCCAAGGGAACTGAAATAATGTTCTTATATGTGACCTGCCCCCTCCCACTGCCCAATGAAAACAGATCTGACCACATGTTTCACTAAAAGCAGAGAAATGGCCAATGACTACACAAAAATAGTGTCAGCAATCATGATGGAAAGGCAAATTAAAACAAGACATCACCACATCACATATCTGAGTGTCAGTAGCCAAAAAGGTGACAAGATGTTTTAGTAGGTAAAGGCACTTGCCATCAGGCTGACAACAACCTGAGTTCATTTCCTAGAATCTACACGGTTGAAGGAGGGACCTGACTCTTTGTACATACTCACACCACAGCATGTACACACTCACATGCATATACTCACACTCTGCAAAAAACAATTAAAAAATAGATCGGTAATAGAAAACAACCAATGTCTCTGAATAGATACCTGATTAAACACACTGTCACCCAGTCTCAGAAAGCATCCCAACCTGGGACTGGGACTTGGAGGACTGGTCACATGCCTATCATTTGTGAAGTGTTTGGTTTAATTTGACACATGCACAGAATAGATGAATCTTACAATTAGATTGAGCAGAGGACATCAGACACTGCCAAGGTTTGAATGTGAAATGTCCACACCGACTCGTGTTGGAACATCTGATCCTCCAGGTGGTGCTGTTGGTTTTGTGAGGCTAAAGATGTAGGGCCTACTTGGAGGAAGTGGGCTGCTGATGGCTATGTGTGTACATGTGCCATGTACAACTTTGCTTCTAGCAACTCTATGTTTCCCAACTACTAAGGCAATGTAGCCTGCTGCCCCACATTCTTTCTGCCACAATGAGCTGTCCCAATGCCATGCCTTCACAGCCAGAATAAACTATGTCCTCCCAAATCCATGAGCCCCAACAAATCCTCCCATTCAAGTTGCTTTTTTGTCAGGTATTAAGCCACACTGATAAGAAAAATAACTAATGCAGACACAAAAGAGTAGATATTGCCTTCAATATTCATAAATGGCAAATTAGTAAAACAGAAACCAGGTTTGCAAATGACAAAAGGGGCTAAAGAGTTGCTCTCTTCAGAACTATAAGTGAGCTTTGTGGATAGAGGATTATTTTAGTAACTTGGGTATCAAACACCCATATTTGATAATTGCAAACTATATCTCAATAAAGCTGGACATACTCTATGTATATAACTATTCCTCAGTATCACCCAGAATTAGTTATAGGAACTCTTGTTTCATACCCAAAGCTAAGGTCACTTAAGTTTCTTCTACTAAAGGGCAAAGTATTTGCATTTAACTAATATACCTTTCCAACCATGTACTTTAAAATTTTTTCTAGTTATATCTAATGTGTAATAGTTGTACAGTATTTTTTAGGGAATACCAAAGGCGGAAAAAGTCTGTGTTTGGTAGAGATTTAGATTCTTTTAGCAAACAAAGCTGAATCTGAGGCTATGAAGTACAATGATACCAAAGGACAATTATACTTCATTTTGATTTGTACAGGGCCAGCGACTGAATCCAGAGCCTCACAAATGCTAGGCAAGAACTCAGACACCAAGCTCCATCCTTATCCCTGGGGGGTATATCTCTTACACCTTTTACCAAAATGAAATCATATTGTTCAAATTGGTTTATGAAAGTATTATATAATTTTTGATTTGCGATTTTTAACTGTGAAACATAAATATGACCACTGTCATCCTCACTGCCTGTCTCTCAGCCATCTAGAGGATCAAGTCTAAGCTCCTCAGCACTATCACCTGACTCTCTCCTCTTTCCCAGCCCTCGCATCATTCATGCTTGCAGGGTTCATCACTAAACCATTGCTCTGCACACATGACATAATGTCTCCCTCAATCACTGTGCTCATGCTACCACTGTCTATCTGTCTGTCTCACACACACATATTTCAAATTTAAAAAAAAATATAAAATTCTATTTCTTGACATGCTGGCTTATATTTTACTCCAATGTTTATAGATAAGCAAAAGTTTGTTTAATGAAATTCAAGTTATAAACCTTTTCTTTACAAGTATAATAACCACAAAAAAGCATGAGATAGTTTCTTGTGTGTATATACACATGTATGTACTTTTGGTTTCTGAAACACAGTTTTACTACATATGATCCCGGCTAGTCTGAAATAAGCCCATTCTTTGGATTTCCTTTTGATCCTTCTATGTTTACCTACTAAGTGCTGAGATTGCAGGTGTCTAATCATTACTCCCATAAAAATCCTTCTTTTATTTATTTTACTGTTTTTGTGGTGCCAGGGGTTTTTTATCCAGGGCTTTGAGGTGCTACACAAATGCTTTACCAATAAGCTACACCCTCAGCCAAATTTCTTCTAAATAAAACTGCCTGGTGGTAGTACACACCTTTCACCTTAGCACTGGGGAAGCAGAGGTAAGCAAATCTTTGGGTTCAAGGCCAACCAGGTCAAAGTAATGCTATTTCAATTTCTGTTTTTTTAAAAAAGAAAATTTCAGTTAAGCCAATTAAATTACCTTAAGTAAATAAATTTAAAAAGCTAGAGAAATGATGTTTTAAATTTAATTTTTTTTAATTAAAAAAAAACTGGAAATTTGTATTTCCTCATTGCTAGGGAACCGAACCTAGGGCTGCATATGTGGTAGACAAGTGCTAGAACATCAAACTACACCCAGTGCTCAACAATGCCTTCAATGAAAAGAAACCACACAACGAATTTCAACAGTGAAAGGTGAGCTCAAAAGCCATGAGCTGGTGGCACAGGCCTTTAATCCAAGCACTGGGAAGGCAGAGACAGATGAATCTCTCTGAGTTTGAGGCCAGCATGGTCTACAGAGCGAGTTCCAGAAGTGTCAGGGTTACAAAGAGAAACCCTGTCTTGAAAAACCAAAAGGGTGGGGGGAATACCTCAAGGAATAGTAGTCGACCAGCTCTTTGAGACTCTGGTAGATGGCCAGTTTCCTTTCTAGAAATATGTCCAGATGTCACTCTGCCCTGGGCAATAGTAGACTGCTCTGTCACGCTGTGAAGCCTTCACCATCTTAGGCATTTCAACAAGGAAAACATCTCCTTTTAGGTCCCTCAAATATAAAGTATCTTCTAATCTAATGTATACTATTGGAAATTGTACTCTGAGTTCCTTTTCTATCTTGTATGTGGATTCAATGAAATACATTTATTTGATCAATTTTCAGAATTATTTTTGTAAAATTAAAATAACATGAAATTCTCTAACAATGACAATGTATGTCCCCAAATCTGAGCTTGTGTGTAACACTTTAAAACCTTCAACTTGAAAGATGGCTGCAGATATATTAAACACTGAACATCAATTAGAATCTGATCCTGGAATTTAAAAGCAACATGTTAACAAAAAGAAACTTTTACACAACAGTAAAATTACAAAATCTGGGCTGGGGAGATGGCTCAGTGGTTAGGAGCACAGGCTCCTCTTCCAGAGGACCCAAGTTTGACTGCCAGCACCCAAACTGCAGTTAACAACCTCCAGTCCCAGGGGATCAGACAACCTCTTCTGGTCTCTATGGGAACTGCATTCATAAGGTGTACAGATATACATGGAGGCAAAACACATATACACATACAAGTAATAAAAATAATCTGCAACATTTATACCATTTTCATAACTAAGATCCCCAAACTTTCAACATATAAATATATCTTAAAGAGTTATATATTTATAATCACTGATTATTAGAGATTATCATTTTATATGAGTTTATAATGCATAATGGGTAACTTAATAAAACCATACTGGCCCTGGTTCTGGAAAGACTCAGTGCAAGAGTATAGGGGAATTCCAGAACAGGGAAGTGGGAAGGGATAGATGGAAGAATAGGGGGACGGAAGAGGGCTTATGGGACTTGCGGGGAGTGGGGACCCAGAAAAGGGGAAATCATTTGCAATGTAAATAAAAAAATAAATAAAAATAAAAATGAAAAAAAAATAAAACCATACTAGAAGCATTAAGATCTATACTTATTTTATATACAAAATTAACTCTTTATAATCAGTGTATTAGCTATGTCATATATATTTTCAGAACATGCATGCAACAGTTTTTTTCTCATTTCCCATTACAGTATATTAGCAGGTGACCACTACCAATGACCTCAAACAATAATCTCATCAGTCTTTTTCAATGGTCCACTTTTGTGACTAAAAACTATTTTGTAGATGCCAACAGAATGCTTAGGCACGTACCTCTTGTACAAGGTCTTGTACATTGGCGATAAGAGGAAATGGAGGGCTGGCCTTGTTCATGTGCACTGTGACAGCATTGTGAATCTTGAATGCATTCTGAAAATCTCTATTTTGTACAAGCTGTAAAAGCAGTGAAATATCTTCCTGGCTCTGAGAATCAACCAAAGTGTGTTGGATATGTTTAAGTGAAGAGAACAAGTCTTCAACTTCTAGTAAGAGAAGAAAAGTTATCCCAAAATTAACTGTTTTGGTTTAAATTTGATAAGTTTTAAGATAAAATTTCTTGAACCAGCAAAAAAAATATTTTTAGGGAAAAAAGTTCACATATATTTTAAGTGTTATTTTACCAACATTTCATAAAACTCATAAAGCTATAAAACAGAATAACTTGCATTTTAGAAAAGCATTTTAATTAGAAAAATATATTCTTACTATAAAAACAAATGAGGGAATACAAAATTAAAGTTAAGAATATCAATAATCCCGTTATCTAGAAACATTTCCTCCCCTTAGCATCTTTGCATCTTTTGTCATTAACAGAATATTTAATTGCATCTCCACACCTCTATTGTTAAAAGAACATAACAAGTAATGGGTCCATCATATTTTACATGGCTAATGCACAACTGATAATAATCATTAAAGTTCAACATTTAGGATGCCTCCATTTTAACTATCATAGCAATAATAAATATTTCAGCATAAAATTATTTATATCATTGCTGCATATAAATCTGTAGGAGATTATGTTAGCACTATCAGAAACAGGTACTGAAGAGATGGCTTAGTGGTTAAGAGAACTGGCTGCTTTTCCTGAGGACCTAGGTTTGATTCCTAAGCACCAACATTACAACTCACAACTGTCTTGTAACTCCAGTTCCAGGGGATATAACACTCTATTCTGTCCTCTAGATGCACCTGTCTTATATATGGTGTACAGACATACACACAGGCAAAATATTCATACATATAAAATAAATAAATGAAAAAATTAAATTCTTAGAAATTACTTAAGATTTGACATTTTAAAAGCCACTTGTTTTTAGTTTTTCCTAATTTATATAACATTAATAATACTACCAATATTCAATATTATTTGCAAACCTTTGATTTAACAGGAGCAATGAAGTGTATGCATACTACTAACACCTTAAGGTTTCTGCTGCTGTGATAACACACCAAAATCAAAAGCAACCTGAGGAGGAAAGGGTTTGTTTCACCCTACACTTCCAGAGAACAGTCTGTCACTGAGGGAGGTTAGGATATAAATGGAAGCAGGACAGGAACTGAGGCAGAGGCCATGGAGGAACACTGTTTACAGACTTGTTTCCTATGGCCTGGTCAGCCTGCTTTCTTATACCCTGAAGGACCAACAGCCTGCCTATATCAGTCACTACTTAAGAAAATGTATGGCAGATTTGACTACTGGTCAGTCTTATGAAGGATTTTCTCAATTGTGGTTCCTCCTCAAAGAACTTGCTTGTACCAAGTTGAAACAAACAAGCCAGCAAAACCAACTACTTTAGTTGAATGTGTGTGTCTCCTAAAATGTTCCTGGCCTGTGTGTGTTTTATGCTTATCGGGATACACACACACAGCATGGACGCTGTTTTGGGTAATGATTAGGCCCAAGAACCCTTAGTAGTTTCTCCCCTGCTTCCCAATATGGCTGTGTGTGTGTGGGCTACATAGAGAAACTTGGTCTCAATAAACAAAACAACAACAAAAGGATATATAATTTAAGACTCAACCAAATTAATAACTTTACTTATTAATTATTTATCTATTAAATATTTATCTAGTATCTTTAGAGTGATACAGAAAAGCATTTAAGTAACTTCAAAGAAAAGGTATGAAATCTACAAAGCACTTAAGATAATGGTTCACAGTATTAAGAGAATAACATTTACTCCCCAAAGTGGAAGGAGTCTTATTAAGAATGTTAATAACTGTTAAGAGTCTCAGAGTAGTAGTCTGGGAAATATGAAAAGTGAGGATCCTTGGGCCTGGCAGCTGACTGAAACCAATAAGCAACCTCTAGAAGGGAACTGTTTTTCAGAGTCTTTTCAACTCCAGGGAGAATGAAGTTATTTTAAGATTAAAACAATGCTGGAAGATTTCTTCTGTACACCAAAGCTACTGAACAATGACATACTAATAATATTTTTTTAAAAAAATGTATATTTTCATCTATTTGTTATAATTACTGGCATTACTTTGTTGAGGTTTGGTCTGTTGCTATGCACTGTAATGCTAAATACTGCCTCCCAGGGTCTGGTGGTTCCAGGGATGAGGAAATCCTTAAGTATACCAAGTGATACCATGTAATCTTGTTTCTTAATTTAAAACTATCAGTTGAATAAAGATGCCTATAGCTTCTAGCTGGGCAGAAGACAGGGATGTAGGGCTTCAGTTCCTGGGCTTGGGGTCTGAGGCAGGACCACTAGTTCAAGGGACAGAAGGTGGAGAGAGAAAGACGCCATGGGGTAAGGGTAAGGGATCATGAGAACTGGCCATGAGGGTTGGCCAGCTAGAGTAAGAGTGGTCCAGTGAGAACAATGCAAGTCCTTTCTTGGGGTTATTTACAGGGAAGTAGACAAAACAGCCATAGAGGATTGTTATCTGCCCAGCTCTAATTCTGTTTAAGGCTTATTATAAATATAAAAGTCTTATGTCTTTTATCTGTGAAATGAATAATCAAAGGTGGGGTAGAAACCCCAATTAATATTAAATATTTACAACATTACTTCATACTATGTAGCTTTTCAGAGTTTTAAAAAGGCCAACCTAACCATACAGTGACACTGATAATTTCTGTAATTTAATACTAATTATTCATTAGAATAAATTCCTAAGCTAAGATTACTGATTGCAGAAGTATTTAAAAGACTTTGATACACATTGACAAACTGCCTCCCAGATTTATAGCAATGTACACTGCTACAAGGAATGATTGGAGTACCTACTCTGGAACATACCAAATTAAGGATTACTGATCGGTTATTCTTTGGTGAACATATTTTTACAAGATATGACTATTTGTATTTCTTTTTTCAATTAGTTTATCTTTAATAACTGATATTCCTGCAGTCTTAAGTGGAACACACTGAAAATAATTTTATTTTATTATGCTAGAACAATAGCTTTTAATCAAAAGTATCTATAAAATAACTAAAGAGTAGGGTAGAGAGATGGCCCATAGCACAAACTGTTTGCTGTACAGGCGTGAGGACCAGGGTTTTAGTCCCCAGTATCCACCACTTATCTGGCTCTGGTACACAGGCCATGCTGGCTACCTAGATTAGTTGACTTGGCAGCCTCTGGGTTTAGCCAGGACCCTACTTCAGTAAAATGAAGTGGAGAGCAATTGAAGAAGACATTTGGATGTCAACCTCTGGCTTCCACACATCATGTGTACACATATGTACAAGCAAACATATAAACACACATTTATAACCTCCCCCCCAAAAAAACTGCCAAAGAAAAATTTAAAAGTTGTATGTTTGGTGACACATACCTTTAGTCCTAGCACTAGGACTTCTGGGGGCAGAAGGCAGGTAGATCTCTGAGTTCAAGGCCAGCCTGGTCTACAGAGAATGTTTCAGAATATCCAGAACTATATAATAGAGACTTTGTCTCAAAAACAAATAAGATACATGAAAAGAAATTTTGTAATTAGTTAGAGAGATGGTAATTTTCAATTTTGAAGAAATTAGTAGGCCTTTTCTGTTGATGGAATTGGAAATAAGAAATATAGGTTCCAAAGAAAGGTCATATCTGGTCAGTTTTTCCATATTAATTCTAAGGCTATTAAGTCCATGTATCAATTTAAGACTCAGAGGGGAAATCATTCTGGAGCTGCCTTTTGCTTGGGGGAACTTGAGAACATGGTAAGATCCACAGGTACAGGCAGCCGGAGGAGGAGGAGGAGAATACATCTGGAATTTAGAAGAGGCTCATGATATGTATGGGACCTATGTACATTAAAGAACAAAAGTAGTAGCTGGAGAGATGGCTTTGGGTGAAGAGTACTGGCTGTTTTTCCAGAACTTGGGTTCAATTCCAGCTCCTAACTGTCTCTAAGTACAGTTCCAGAGAATCAAATGCCTTTTTCTAGCCTCTGAGGGCACAAGGCACATGTATGATACACGGATATACATGAAGGCAAAATACCCTCACATAGCAAATTCAAAAGAATGACATTAGTGAGAAACATGAGAACTATACTTGCCTATAAATTTCACCTAGGTGAAGATCAATTTAAACTTGTTCCAAATAGCGTTATTTACACCCATACAGAAGTCTATCAAGACCTATTCATTCTGGCTTTTCTTTAATTAGCAAAAGCTATTCACTAAAACTCCAAAATGCACTGTGTTAATCAATTTCACCCAGAGTAAAGGGAAACCACTTGCACTCAAGCTCAGCCTTTATACTCGGATGTTATCAACCATCATTGAAGCACATGAAGTGTTACTGTGCTTACTGAGCAGTATGACACAGTGTTTATTGTATATGTACTTAATTTAATCATCATTAAAACCTTGAGCAATATTTCTCTCTGTGTGTCTATTCATATATATTTTTGAAACAGGGTCTCTTATAGCCCAGACCAGCCTGGAACCCACTAAGTAACTGAGTAAAACCTTGAAGTCCTTGATCCATCTCCCAAAGCTGGGAGGAGTGCAGAACAGTGCTTGGTTTTGGAAAGGATGACATAAGCCTTATTGAAACTAGTATAAATAAGTCAATCCCTTTAAAGGATATCTAAAATTATAATGCATTTGCTTATAATAAGTTTGTCACATGAAAAGTAATACTTATGTATGGCTTTAAAATGATAAATAAAATTTGTTCATTACTTTTCTAATGAACATGAGAAAAGGTTTTATCTCTGAAATTAAGAATGATGTAATAATTGGTAATTAATTCTATGGAGAGAAGAAGACCCTCTTCTCTCTTTTTAATTCACAGCTTTCCTATAAAGCAGCTCTTCATGTCTAGATTAAATTCCTCAATGCTACAATTTGATTAGTTCCTCCTTACTTGATTTCATATAGAAAGTATATTACGTTCTCAGTATCTAACCTAACATTTCATGTGACTTAAATGATTATAATATATGCTAATAGAAATCAAATATATTGGCTTTGGGAAATAATAATCATAATCATACCATTCACACAAATCCTTAAATTCACCTCCTAATGTTTTTTTTTTTTTCCAGTCTTGGCTTGCTCCTAAGAATAAAACATAGAGTGAAGACTCTAACATAGGCAACAGCATCAGGCATGTGGGCACAGCCTTATAGTTCTAGGTTTCAGAGGTGAGAGGCAGAAGCACGGAAGCCGAGGGCTAGCATGGTCTACACAGGGAGCTCCAGGCCAGTCTGGGCTTCATAAGGAGACTTCACAAAACACACAAAACACAGGTTAAAATAAGAAGCAAGGGTCTATTTTCAAATATTTAAGATTCTGGGCAACTATCTGAAGCATTTTAAAATTTTTATTTCTATTTATATGTATGTCCCTCTGTGAAGCTATGTACACATCTGTGATAGTGCTCTCTCAATCATCTCTCTCTAGCCCCCAGAGACTTTTTATCCTATCATCAAGATCCCCAGGGATCAAACCCAAAGCCTTGCTCACTCTGAGCAGGTGCTGCACTGGAGTCACACTCCCAGACCCTCTTCTCTCCTCTTCTCTCTCTCTCTCTCTCTCTCTCTCTTTTTTTTCTTTTCTTTTTTTTTTTTTTTTTGAGTAAGGGTTTCTCTGTGTGGTCCTGGCTGTCCTGGAACTCACTCTGTAGATCAGGCTGGCCTCGAACTCAGAAATATGCCTGCTTCTGCCTCCCAAGTGCTGGGAGTAAAGGCATGCACCACAACTGCCCGGCCTTTCTTTCTAAACTAAAGAACATACAGTTCAGATCTTTGAACTTTGGTTTTTAGTAGACTAGGTTAGTATGAATTTGTTTAAAATTATGAGAAACTTAAGACATATCCTGAACAGTAATTAATCATTAATAAGTTACACTAAATTTAAAAAACGTTAGAGATTTTAACATAATGCTTGCCTAGCATGTGCCAGACGTTGTTAACTTAACAGTGCAACAAGTAAAAGCAACAACAAAACTTCCAAATACAAGTGTACCACTTGTTTACATACAGTCTTCTATTTGAACCTCACGAAAACCTTAATACTGAGGTTCAAAAAAAAATAAATAACTTGTCCAAAGTCAATAATAACTGACAATAAAAATTACTTAAAATTGAGAATGAGCATGAGTTGAGTCTCCATACACTCACAGGAGTCATTAAAGATCAGGAGAAGTCATCGGTCCTCTAGAAATGGAGTTACAGGTTGTTTTAGAAACCTTCCACCCTCGCTCGGCAAGAGTAGTAAGAGTTCTTAACCACTGTGCCCTGTCTAGCATTTAACACACCATAAAAAGAAGCAGCAAATTTTTGCAAAAGGGAGAGAAGTTACAAATTATTATTACTTAATAGAACCAAATCTCAGGTATGTGCATTTTTTATTTATTGAAATTGAATGCTGTAGCACTGAATTACTTTTAGTAAAATTATGTTGAACCAAAATTTATAGGAGTATGCACATAATCCAATGAACTGTTAAATCTTCAGGGACACTGTAATTTTAGTGATCTCACTCAGAAACTTCTCAAGTGGTCTCAACACTTCAAACTATTTTCAATCAGTTAACCATTTTATTTGTAGAAGGAAATAACAAATATCCATGAAAAAAAATGGCTAATTGTTTAGAAGTACCTAGAACAGGGTAAGCAAACATTTGATAGTAAAAGTAACTTTAGAAGCTAATGTAAAAAAGAATGATTGGCCCTGAATTTTTACTAGCTTTAAAGAAATCTTATTTTTAAGAGTTTATGACAGTGAAACAAAATTGTAGTATCTATCTCATGATATCAAGTCAGTTTATGTTAGAAATCTGAAAGAGATGTTACTTTATTTCATTCTTTATTCACCCTTATTTTCTTTGCTTTTATCTTTATTTTCTTCACATTAAAACATGTGATATACAACAGGAGACTTTAAACACAAAATTCAAGAGTTTCCTATATAATTATCAAGCAGCTCATTGTGTGTGTGTGTGTGTGTGTGCCCTTTCTTGCTGTTCTTCAAGGACAGATCAATTACACAGTCACACACATACAGAAAGCAGTTTTCTCTAGCTTATTCCCTTTATTCTGCCTAGTTCTCTACAACCCTAGCCCTAAATTATATAACTGTTAATACAAAACAAAGGTGAAATACATAACCTGAGAATTATCTGGTTCTATCTCTTTCTATTTTAACCTACACTTTTTTTCAGGATTTCTTTTACAAGATAGTTTACTTTGATGATAAATGAGGACAAAACAATCATTTTATTTGTGATAAAGCAAGGTTTTGAATACACATCAATTTTAAGGAAATTTTAATCAAAATTCTTATAACTTTTAACAGTATTATTTAAGAATTCTAGCTGCTTTTAAACAAATTCATTTATCCCTCCTGAGTATTTTCTGTATCATTCCACTTTTGTGAACGTTTATTATTATATATTACCAAATTTATATATACAATCATTAAAAATAATCTTCCTAGTCACACTTTAAATTCTTAAGGAATGCTTTGTCTACTCACAGATAAATGATGTGTCCTTCGGAAACTGAAGGTGTCTTCTCAAAGAAATAAATGAGTGGCCCTGTTCTTCCCTCACTTATAAAAACATTGTTGTTTCTGGCTGTGAAGAAGGCTGAAGCCATTTCCTGTCATGTGTGTATTAATTAAGATACTGGCAAGTGGACACGTAATTTTAAGGGAGTATTTCTGTTGCAGTCTGATGTGTAAGCAGATTATTAGCAGAGAAAAATATTTGATACACAGTATTACATTTCTTTAGAAATATTTTTTAATTCTTGCACAAAATGTTGAGTTTCATTCAGATTTATTAAATCTTCCAAGAAATAAATTACCAATACCTGGCAATATATTTCAATTTAGAAAATAGGTAAAACAGCCTTAAATTCAAAGGCCACATAAAGGCATTAATGAAAACCACAGTGGATTATAAATTGGAAGAAATAATATTTGTCTTTTAAACTTGTAGAAATGGAATTCATGAGTAGGAACAGAGAAAAGTATAAACAGCCTGATTCGAAGTAATACCAAATGGACAATTACATTACTCTTAAAAGAATTCAAACAGGAACCACATCAATCCAGGTTAAATGAGGGAGGGAGAAATGGTAAGAAATGACAAAACAGGATAAAACATTTCTATCCTAAAAAGCCCTTAGGAAGGGAAACATTAAAATTCAAATAAAAGCACTAAATACTAATTTTTCCTACTGTAATTATATCTGAGGATATGCAGCAAACTTTACTATCTCTGAACACACTATTGGAATAAACCTTGAACAAATTCTGTCAGACCCTGACCAAGGAACTTCCCCTACTTCTAAGACTTGCTGAAATCCTCCACCCCTACTTTGAAACTCCACTCCCTTTCCCTCACCACCACCCCCTCAGTCACCCACTGTCACCAGCATCCTGAAAGCAACAACATGATAGCCCGATTTGGGAGATGGGGCAGCATTTGGAGGCCAATAAGTTTTGAAAGATAAAATGGCCTTGTCTGGACTAACAACTCCATGAAGTCCTTGTCTGGACTAACAACTCCATGAAGTAAGACCGTATGTAGCCCCCTGAAGCTGTATTTAACTTCCCATTCCTACCTTCCCCCATATAAACCAGAGTACACCCTTCCCACTTTGCTGAGGTTAGATGGATTCTTTTTTCCATCTGTCTCTTTATGCTGTCCTAGAAGTCTAACACACATTATTTAAGCACAGACATTTTAAATATGTATTTATACAAAATTTATCAAAGAAAAGTAAATGAGATACAATAGAAACTGTTTCATATTTGGAATAAAAAGACTCATGAGAGAACAAAAGTAGCATGTACATGATGCTTATAGGCAAATTAGGGTTAGCCTAAGCCCTGGCCAGGTTAGTGAAGTGCAAGCTAGATGTCACTTCCTATTCAAATCTCTACTTGCTGCAGCACAGATCAACTCTAGATGTGGCAAATTCAAATATGATCCTCCCAAGTATTAGCTTGATGTCTTAAGCAAGTGATGGGATGGAAATTCAACTGTTGTTTCTTTTGTTTTGTGTGAGACCACAGCCTGTTGTCCTGGCTAGTTGGAACTCATGATCTTCCCACATCAGTTTTCCAGCAGTTAGGATTACTGCACTGATACTGGCTACTGTTTTTATGTCTGAAACAGACCATAGAGGCCCTCTTAACAGGATTATTATAGAAATGGTATTTGCTAAGGTACCTAACAACAGGTTTCAACAAGCACAGGAATGGTAAAGTGACAATAATGTAAAAAGCATGTTTTATTACATCTAAAATTAAAAAATATTTTATTACATCTAGAAAACAGTAACTATAAGAAATAGCACCTAGCTTTACAGTGAACACAAATTAATGCATAAAACAACATTTCTTAAAATGATTTATATTGGCTCCTAACACATCTCTGTGAGGATCAGTGAATGCAGGAGTAAAATTCATTTATTAAATGCTCTACATGTGAGAATATGCATCTGCCATCACTAATCAATCTCATTAGACCCATGCTGCCTGCTAACATAAAGGCTTGAAGAAATTCTTCAATAAGGAGGGATTTTAACCTAGGATTCTCATGTTATTTGGGCACAGAACTTTTTTGAATGTAATTCATATCCTAGATCCAGGTTTTTATTTTTTATCATGCAATAGAATTTAGAGATAGTAAGCTGATCCCACACAAGCAATTCCTGTTTATCTTATTGACAGTTATCAAAAACTAGATTTTAAGATGTAGTTATCTTTATTATTATTCAACTTTATTTTATAGTAGTTTAATAATTAAAAAAACTGTGTTGATATAAAACATACTGGCTTGTAGGCATACTCTTGAATACTGATTAGTGCGGGAGGGCCCAGAGCACTGTGGGCAGTGCCACTCCCAGGCAGGTGGTCCAGGGCTGTGCTGTAAAACAAGCAGAGCAAGCCACAGAGAGCATGCCAGTGAGCAGCTCTCCGCCATGCCTCCTACCCTAACTCCTCTCCATAATGTACTGTAATCGATACACGTAAACTAAGTAAATCCTTTTCTCCAAGTCACTTCAGTTATTGTGTCTGTCAAAGAAAGCCATGAGGACAGAGAGTGGTCCAGGAGCCAGTGCTGCAGTGACAGACCTGACCATATTGCTTTGAGAGAGCTGTGAAAACTGGAACTTATGGCTGGAAAAGCCACTGAGTGCTTAGGGCATAACAGGCTGTTCTGTGGCAGGAGAAGAACTTTTTTGAATGTTCTTGGAGGAGAAGAAAGTCGAGGGAAAGGCAGACAGATAATGGAGGACTGGCAAAGGGAACATTGAGAATCTCTCAAAAATTGTATCAGAACATTCTGGTCATAGTTCCAAATTAGGAGTCTGTGATTTCTGGTTGTTGAGATTGATGAATCAGCAGTGATTTGGTGTAAGAGGAAAATCGACTAGTTGGCTCAAGTTGAAAAAGAGGCTGTGACTAACAAGAGACCAGCAACACCGAGGTGAGATTTTTCTGGCAACTACTTCTTCAGGGGAACACAATAAAACTGTGGTACCAGCTAAGGCTGCATCTCAAGCTGGAAGCTGAAATCAGCAATGTGTAAGTCTCCCAAATGGTAACTGATTTTTTTTTTTTTTTTTAAAGAGAAGGTGAGAAGAGGAATGCTTACAGTATGGGATGGAGTAACCTCTTCTTTTTAAAAAAAAAAAAAAAAAGAATTATTTATATATATGAGTACATTGTCCCTGTCTTCAGACACACCAGAAGAGGGTATCGGATCCCATTACAGATGGTTGTGAGCCACCATGTAGTTGCTGGGAATTGAACTCAGGACCTTTAGAAGAGCGACCAATGCTCTTAACCTCTGAGCCATCTCTCCAGCCTGGTAACTGATTTTCCATGGCATAAAATTTCAAGATTGAGACCTGGAACCATGTGTCAGGATTGGAATCCCTGAATAGACTCTGAGAAGCCATTGATTAAAGGTGCACCTCCATTGCAGGGGAGACCCCTGAATATTGAGAGATGTCAACCAGTACCATGGAGTAACTACCAAGGCCAGCTGCACCTATAGAGTGGGACCAACTTGAGCTTACGAGACAAGATGTGTGTTTTGCAAATGGCAGAGCTAAGAAGCTGAGATGCCGAAGGCTTTAGTGCTCAGAAGATCACAAAGGAGTCCCAGATAGTGGACACTAAGCTGACACCAATGAGTTTAAAGTTTTGGTTTGATTTCATTGTAACTGTTCAATGTTTCTTCCCTTTTGAAATGAGAAAGTATATAACTTGGTTTTGGTTTTACAAGAACACAGTTAAGAGATTTTGGATTTTTAAGAACTTGGGCTTTTAAATTGCAAGAATTTTAAAGATTGTGGAACTTTTAAAAGATGGATTGTCTCATACTGTGATATTAATACTTACATGATATCTTGAGGACAAATAAGGAAAGGTTATGATTTTAATAGTATTTGTATATCATGTTGGCAAAGTGTCAATTGTGCTGGTTTTCATTAACTTGATATAAACCTATATATTTAAGAAGAATCTACACTGAGGAAGTACCTCCATCATATTGGCCTGTAGGTGTATCTGGGGGCATTTTCTTAATTAATGGCTAGTGTGAGAAGGCCCAGACTATGGTGGGCAGTACCACCATTATACACTATGTTCCTCAGAACTGCAATACTCCTCCCAAATTGAAATGTTCGTTCTAAGAAGGAAAAGGAGGATCAAAAAGACACATGTCAAGGAGAGCAGGAACTTAAAAGATTCAGGCCCCTACCCAGCAGTGAAAGGGGATCAAAGACTTATTGGGGAAGACAGGAGACACTGGGCAGGTAACCTGCCTGAAAAAGAAATTCAGACTGTCAAGCTATCTGATAGCTGCATGGAGGACGTCAAGCAGTTAGGGGAGTTACTACCCACTCTGGGATAGACTTTCTGGCCTTAACATTATCTTTGCTGCTTGTTAAGTAACCTTTCACCCATAGTTTTGTTAGCAAGCCCAATAAAAAGCTCACTGGTTCACCAAATTGGACACTGGGTTAACTGATACTGTCGCCTGTTCTGGTTCCCCTTCTGGGATGAATAGATGTGTGTTGCATCTCCTCAGAAACAGCAGCCACCCCAGCGGCTGCTCCTGGGCTGTTAAAAATGGCAATTTGAGCACACAAGTCATGGCAGGCAAGCCAAGAAGCAGTTCTTCTCTATGTTCCTGCGCTGACTTTCCTTAATAACAGACTGTGACTGGAACATGCAAGCCAATAAATCTGTTTCTCCCCAAGCTGCTTTCAGTCCCGGTGTTTATCACAGCAATAGAAAACAAACTAGGACAATATTTAAACCATTGCTTTTCTGTATGTGACTGAAATACAAAGAACTGATCTTAGTGTTGAACTCAGGTCGCCATCACTTACACCCTCTTAAATCAAGCTCTTCGAATACACATTTTCGTTAAGGTATCAAAAAACCAAAGCGAAACATACTGTGCTATTTTTACTTACCTAATATTTTCACAGCATAGTGAGGACTTTCTAAAACAATTCCTTCTTCTGTGTCAAATATAGGGTTATCTATTCCAGTCTTTGGAGGAATTTGAGCTAGTTTCTTAAGTCTCATGGAAGAATTTAGGTCAAGTTCTTGCTTTTTCCCTTCCTCTTCACGCCTACGTCTCATATCCTCCTGCTGCTGTCGAATACGCTCTAACTGTGCACTTCTTCGCACTGGCATCATTCTGGTGCCCAAATCTCCAGGGCAGTCAACAGCCATCTCTCGATGCTTTGGATATTCCTCTGGTGATGCAAGATCAAGATTTTTTATTCCGCTGTCTGATTCCTCTGTTACATGCCCATTCATATATGATGTTGTCATGGTTATCTAGAAAAACCTGTACCACTTTTTATATATCAAAATTTTCTATAAAGCCAATTCTCTTGATTCTGTAGTATAAAATCCATGTTACTTCAAAGAAAGAAAAATAACTTCTCATATCACATAATAATGCTATGAAATGTATCCATGAGGGAAATCTAAGAGGGAAAGATGGAGGGAAAAGTGTAAGAATTATAATATAAAACAAACTTTACATAGCCCATTTCCAATTTCTACACAATATAGAGAATATCTAATAGGTGCTTAATATAGTTGGTAATACAGAATAAGGTTATTCCTTTCATTTTACAATGCTGAAGACATGAGATATTCTTTTAAAAAGTTGGATCTCAAGAAGCACACTATTCAGGTTTACAGCTGAGAAAATGGATACACTGAAAAGTTTAGCAAAGTGAGAAAGTGAAATGGTTTCCTATTAATTTTGTAGAGAATAGGTGCTTTGTGGATAGAAAGACATTACAACAGTAACTTTAAACATCTCAACTTTATGCTTAATTAAAACACACAGAGTTAGTTACCTGTGTGAACAACTGACTATAATTTGGTGCACAGCACAGGCCATCTTAGTGGCTAACTTGAAATATAGAAAAGTATTTCTAGGTAAAACTATTTTTTTAAAATGGGTTTTGCAATGAAGACCATGCCCAAAGAATAATAAGGTTTATCAAGCAAAGGTATCCAAGGACAAAACTATATAGATTAGAAAAAGACTACATAGAATATCAGCCTTTATCACTGGTAATATATAAAGAAAATTAAAATGAACTTTACAAGGATTCATTTAGAGAAAATATCATTGCACGTATAGCCAAAGGAGCATACAGACAGGTAAACTGAACTTTCATTTTCCCTCTACCGTATTTCCTAGCTTGCTGTTTAAGGACAGCCAATTTTTCTCTCAACCTGAGTAACTTAGAAGACTAACTTCACAGAACTTCTCTTAGTTTTTAAAAAGATAATGTATACAAGTTATAAAATATAGATATGTACTATTAATATTAATTTGACTCTATGTTAAGAGTCCTCCAACATAAATTAAAATAAAAACATATTTTATTCAATGGCACTAGCTTTTTATCAACCCACTTAGGCATAAATATGCAGGCTGTTTATGTGTGCAAACCCACACATTAAATTTAATTAGCTTCTTCTGCCCAGGCTTTAAAAATATTTACACTAAAGAGCTTACTGCCTCCTTGAGCTGAGCATCGTTTCAGCAAGTATGCTTGGAGCACAGAGCTGACTCAGTAAAATCCAAGTTCTGACAGTTTTCCTAATACCAGTCAACCTTCTTTCAAATGTCCTTACAATGAAACTGGGGGAAAAGACAAACTATTTAATACAATAAGCACCTACCTAGGCTCTAGAAGAAGCACTAAGGTCAACAGTCAGGAAAATACATATGAATTACACCAATGATTAAAATGACAAGAATGACAAATTATCCTCCATCCAAACTCTAAGTCTTATTTATAACCATGTGACCTACATATAACTACTTCATTTACCATTAAATTACCTTCTTTACCATGAAAATGAGAGCTATAAAATTAATATTATGTGATCCTTAGGCTTTCTGTGTTAATTACGAAAAGTATAAATTAAACTGGATAGAGTTTATTGTTTTCATTGTAAGTAAACAAATTTATGTAGGAGTTACTATACTGCTATGGCTAATTTTAAAAACCTAGGAGTTTATACATTTCTAAAAATGAACTCTTAATTTTTTCATTTATAATGATTGGATATTTAAAAAGTACATCTATTCACCATGCTAAATCATAAAAGAAAACTATAAATCATTATCTGGATCAGAATTTTCATGGTTAGACTGTTATCATTTCACTTGTATACATGGATCTAGTCTTATTCTCAAAAGATTTTTGCAACTAGTATCAATCAACTTAAATTCTATTTTAGTTCTCTCTCCTAAGTGTTTAGTTTAGTGAGAGACAGAAAAATAAATTAAATGACTACTTTTCTCTGGTTTTTCTCATCAGATTCCAATGCATTAGAAAACATTTTCCTTATATGTCTTATTTTTACATGTCTAGTACTTAGCATAATGTGATAGAAAAAAAAGTCCAAGAAATATCTGTTCAATTAAACTTAGACTATTTTAAGTTCAAAGAGGACACAGACATCTAAAACAGGGTGACAAGAAACAAAGGAAATATAAGGATATAGTTCTTTGTGCTGCATTTTGAAGTACAACTATCCATACAGAAGTAGGGACTGTTGCAGATAAATGGCAATTGTATGACCAAATGATACAAATGGCAGAATCCAAAACTCAATACCAAGAATCAACCATTTGTATCAAAGCTAGGAAACCAACAGTTTACTGGACAAATAGTTTCTTATATAACCTTAAGTTTTAGGCAGAGGGAGATGGGAAAGACAGATTTCATATACATGGATATGTTCACTGTCTAAGTATAGTCTAACCTCATCTTCCCTGACCCTGTTCATCTTCCCTTCTCTTTTCTAGCATGTAAAGCCCTTTGACCAGCAGCTGGAAAGTCTCATTTCAAGTGATCAGCATTCGCCTGGCATTTTAAGAGGCTGGACTACGTTTCCATAGAAACAGCTTTGTCAGCTAATACAGAACTCAGGCCAAGAATAGTGAAAAGAACTTACATTATGCAAACTGGAAAACCTTGTTTTCTATCCGTGTTTCTCTTCTCTGTTTCCCCCCCAATATTCAGGTTAGCTTTCTTATTCTGAAAAACAGAAAAGGAAATAATTAAGTGTAAAAGTATGCAACTAACCAAGTGTAAAAGTATGCAGTGTTTTGTGGAGAAGTGAGAAAAAATGTTAATTCAGCATAGCATTCATTTTTACAGATAAAATTTTTTTGCAGTTATAAATGCATACTACTATCATCCCAGTCATTGACAGATATTAATTAAAATCAATGTTGTTATATATTAGTGTTACTGAAAAAAGAAGTGGGGCTGGAGAGGTGAGGGTGGCTCAGCAGTTACAAGTACTGGCTGTTCTTCCAGAAGATACAGATTAAATTCCCAGCACCCAGAGGCAGCTCACAACTGCCTGTAACTCCAGTTCCAGGGATTCAACACCCTTATACACACATAGATGCAAGCAAACACCAACGCACCAATCTTTCCAGGTCCACTCTTAAGTATAAACCTAAAACATACACATCATCTATACATATACAATCTGTACAATAGTACAAAAATATCTATAGCAGTATTATTTAACATAGTGAAAGCAGAGAACCTACAAATGTCCATTAACTGATGAATGCATAAATAACAAGGTATAGATACATACAAGAAATACTGAATAAAGAAAAAAAAGAAATATTAAAACAGACTATATCAGAGATAAACCTTAAAAACAAGTTTAAAAAGCCTGTCATGATGGGCAAGCATGGTGATAGATGCCTTTAATTCCAGCAGGTGGATCTCTGTGTCAGGTCAACTAGGGCTATGTGAGACCCTGTTTTTGGTGCTGTCAGTGTGTGTGTGTGTGTGTGTGTGTGTGTGTGTGTGCAGGGAGTGGGGGGGGGGAAGCATCTAGTCCAAGAGAAATGGTTCAGTTGGTAAAGTGACTACCATGAAACAGTGAGAACCTGAGTTTATATTCCCAGAACCAACATAAAATGCTCATCATAGCAGCGAGGGTCTAAAAGGCCATAGAGTTTTGGGGAGTATCAAGACAAGGGGATCCTTGGAACTCCTTGGTCAGCCAACCCAGACAAACTTATGTACTCCGGGTTCAGTGATAGACCCTGTTTAGAAACTAAGGTGGAGAGGGATTTAGGAAGACATCAAACATGGATGTCTCCACTTACACATACAAATGTATGTGTGTATACCGACACAAACATATATCCCAAAAGTAAAAAGCTAGCAACAAAAGCCCACATACTTTATGATTCCATTTATTAAATGTCTAAAATTGATGGGATCATAAAGATGGTGGTTGCCTAGGAATTAGGAAGGTGGGTAAGAGAATTACAGCTGGGGCTGGAGAGGTGGCTCAGTGGTTAAGAGCACTGACTATTCTCCCAGAGGTCCTGAGTTCAATTCCCAGCAACCATATGTTGGTGGCTCACAACCATCTGTAATAGGATCTTATGCCCACTTCTGATATGTTTGAAGACAATGACTGTGTACTCATATACATAAAAAAAATATTGTAAGAGAATTACAGCTGATTGTGTAGGTTTCTTTAGGGAATGATATAAATTATTGGTGGTGTTCATATAGTTCTGAATATACTAAATGTTAACAAATTATACATTATCATATATATGAGTGAACTGTTGGCCTGTGAATAATATAAAACAACACAGTGAAGTGATACTAAAAACAATTGTGATTGCTAATCTCAGTGGTCAACCTGACACACCTGGAAAGCAGAAACTCCAATTGAGGAACAGATTCCATCAGATTAGCAACTGCTAATGATAGTTCATTAGCAGTAGGGTAGTTCCATCTTTGGGCAGTCGGGCTTGGGCTTTGTAAGGAAGGTAGTTGCGCACAACTGGGGGAACAAGCTAGTAAGCAGTATTCCTCCTAGATTTTTTTGCTTCAGTTTCTGCCTTTGGGTTTTTGCCTTGAGTTCCTGCCTTGGCTTACCTTATTGATGGACTGTAAAGTGTAAGATGAAAACAGCCTTCCACTAGGCTGTTTTTGGTCTCTGTATTTACCAGCAACAGAAACCAAACTAAAACAACAATAAAATCATTAAAATTGAAAAGACTCGCTGACCTAAGCACTGAAGGAGGGTATGGAGAAACTGAAGCTCCATTTGACAGCTCATAGGATTCAGGTCTCTCCGTCTACTATGTGGGTCCCAAGGATGGAACCTGGGTTTATAAAGCTTGCCAGCAAGCACTGGGTCTTCTCTTCAGCCCTACATAAACTATTTTTAAACCTCACTAAACTGAACACTTAAAATAAAAATTTAATGTAAGTTTTGCCTATTTATCAATTTCAAAGAAAAAAAAAACCTTATACACTTAAGAAGGCATCTCTTAGAGATAGGTATACAGCCCAGTCACTAGAATTCTTCCTTAGTGTATATGCAATTCTGTATTAAAATGCCAGGCAACCTGCCCCCCAAACAAAATATAAAAAAGAAAGAAAAAAAAGGAGCTATTTTTGTTATATGTGAGATCTCTCTCTCTCTCTCTCTCTCTCTCTCTCTCTCTCTCTCTCTCTCTCTCTCTCTCTCTCTCTGTGCCTGTTTGGGGGGGGGGGGTTGTCACAGACAGACTCCTGTAGCTTAGGCTAACCTAGAACTCACTGTATGGCTGACAGTGACCTTGAACTCCTAATCATCTCATTTCTACCTCTCAAGTGCTGGGTTTACAGGTGTGTGGCATATGCTGGGCAGAAACAATTTTTTAAAAAAGACCACTGCAAAAAGACTAAATTCACATCATATAAAGACCCTATTTACCTGCTGAGGATGTAGCTTAATATGGTCTATCATGTATTTAGCAAGCATAAGCCCTGGACTCACTCCTAAACACACATGACTCAACTTATTCAACAAATACTTAAGAGTTTCAGTTTTACAAACATTCACTTAACAATCAATGACTCCTTCACCCCCTTCCTCAGAAAACAAAAACAAAAGTCAGAAACAAACACAAACAAACAAAAAACCCACAAAAACAAAAAACAAAGATCTAACCACATCCAAAACGAAGTAAATACAAGTCAAAACTGAAATACAGGGAAGTTAGTCACACAAGGTATTAATTCAAATTATTACTCAGTAAAAATGGCACAAATTTAAGAAAATCAATCTTCAAGATACAACTGAAAAAATTCTTTTGCTTCTTTGCTTTGAGACAGGGTTACATGTAGCCTAGGCTGACCTAGAATCTGCTATGCAACTGAGGCAGACTTTCAACTGATCTTCCTGCTTCCTTTTTCCAAGTGTGTGGACTACAGGCATACTATTCCTGGTTGGGAAACTGGTTCATAAATTACAAAAGGAAAGACACTTTCATTGTTGTTTTGAAGATTTCTATTTTTATTATTTTTAATTATATATGTACACACACATGCATATATGTATGTATGAATGTATGTATGTATGTATGTGCCAGTTTTTGTGGAGGCCAGAGGCATCAGATCCTTGGAGCTGGAATTACAGATAGTTGTCAGCCATCTGATAATGGGCACTTGAAAGAGCAGTATATGTTCTCAACCACTGAGCCACCTCCCTAGGCCAGGAAACCTTTATAAAGAAATATTCTTTAAACATCTGAAGTAAACTGAACTTGATCAGCTCAACAGCATACTAGTAACTTAATAGGTCAAGTATAAATAACCTGGGTTTATTTTTTAAGTACAGCATAGTCTTGTAAGGTCATCTTTAAAACTTGACATAGTTTAGGTTTCTGATAGGTGAATATTTACTTATTATCATTCCAAAGAACTTATTGCTATTTGCACATCATTAAAACTATCTTAAGACATACAATGCTGGGAAGTTTATAAATAGTGGAAACAATATTCCATTTAAAAAAATTTTAGCTGGGCACCATAGTGCACACTGGCATTTGGAAGGCGATGGAGGAGGATCAAGAGTTCAAAACATAATCCAAGCTAGGCATGGAGGCTCATAGCTGTAAAGTCTTGAGTCTTAAAGCAAGAGGATCCCTGTGAGCCTGGCCAGCCTGGCCAAACAGTTGTGAGCCACCTGATAGGGGTGCTATGAGTGAACCTGAATCACAAACTAAGGATCAGTCTCAAAACAAACAAACAAACAAACAAACAAACAAACAAACAAGAAACCCAAAAAGTGCAAAGTAAAATCAAATAAAGATTTCAAGAAGGACTAATGGTGACATATATCTTAAAGCCATAGAATCTTCTGTCTTTGTGGACAGAAAGTTTTAAGATTCTTGATGCTCAGTTGGATACCAGTAACAAGATGTCATTTAGACATTCTTCCAATATAAACCTTCAAAGATTTAGCAGTATTTACATTCCTGTATGAAATTATACATATATAAATTACATCTGAACTCAAAGAGTTAATTTACAAGGTCCTTATTCTCCTTCTATGATTCTAGGTCATACAACTGCCTTGATATAAAATAAAATAATATAAACCAAATTGCTAAGAAAAATACTGCTATATTCATAATTTATAAAAATCAACCCAAAATGGGTCAAAGATGTAAACATTAAGACCAGAAATTCTAAAGTTATCAGTATTGAATATGGGGTGGGTGAAGAGAATTAAACAGTCACAATAATCTTTTGAGGGATTTACCTAAAAGTACAGGCAACAAAAACTAACATCAAACTAAAAAGGTTACTACAGCTAATGAAGCAACTGACAGTCAGCCCCTCATATGGACAAACAGTATTTGTACAACATATATAAAGAAAGCTGAGTATCCAAAATGTTTACCAAGCCTAACTCTATACCAAGAAAACTCCAAGAAAAACACAGTTACAGGGCTAAAGAGAGAGATGGCACAGTGGGCAAAGTGCTTGTTGTGCGAGCATAAGGAACTGATTCAAATCCTCAGCACTCACATAAAGGCTGGGCAGTGCTCTGAATGTCTGTTTTCCAGCTTGGATGGGTGGGAGTAGGCACAGACAGGGCACAGTGGTCAGTCTGGCTAAAGATGAGCTCCAGGTTCAGTGAGAGACCCTATCTCAAAAAGTGGCCCGGGGGTGGGGAATAATAGAGGAAGATAACTGACATTAGCCCCTGGTCTCTACCTCAGTCCACATAGCAAGGATGCACATATATGGATCATACACACAACAGTTTCAATTTAAAAGAGATGGACAGAAAAAATGGAACACATATATAATACTATTTAGCTTTAAAAAAAAACTTTTGCCACTATATAAACATGGTATCAAAAATGCTATGCTAAGTGACATAAGCCTTGCACAAAAGACAAACACCACATGTCCTCACCCAGATGAAAATTTAAAAAAGCAGACATTTAGGAAAAAAAGCAAAGAATAGAATGTCCATTAGGATACAGGAGGAGTGGAATGTGGACCTCCAAGGACACACAATCTCAGGAAGAACACAAGAGAAATCCCTTTTGAGGTATTCTAAATAGTACAGTGAATACGGTGCACAATAAAGTATTATACATTTCTAAATTGCTAAGACAATAAATTTCAAATGTTTTCACTACAAAACCTTTAACTTAGTGATAGGGGATGGTCCCTGGATCATTCAATCAAAAAGGGGAGAGGGAAATGCTAAGTATTTGAGGTAATGTGCATATTATTTAGCTTGATCTTTCATTCTGTATTCAATAACTTAGTGGTTACTCTATGCTCCCAAAGTACAGCCAACTATAACCTATAAATTTAATAATTTAAAGCAAATGGTAGTAGGAGTTTAAAAAATTCATTCTCGGGGAACTGTGTTATCAGAGAACTGAAAGAACATATGGCAGATAAGCAGCAGACAGCACAACCCAGCTTCTCAGTGACTTAGAAGGGAAAGAAAACAGCCCTGTGGTGAGCGGGCAACAGAAGGCATGCTCTGTATGGACTGCAGGGATCTGAGACCCAGGCGTTTGAGCTCTGGCACTAACTCTGCCCTGGGAATAAACCAAGCTAATCTGTTCAAAGTAAATTTTCTACTGCCAAGGGAACTTGAGTTTGGTGCTACTTGCTATGAGCCAGCAAGAAAAACTGAAAGTCAATCTGACCCACTCTGATGGTGACCCAATGGTGAGCCACACATATATACACACAGAGAGAAAAGGGGACTGTGTCTCAGCTTTTGCCTTTTCCAGGGAGCTCACAGTCAAAGAATCACAGAAAGAAATGCAGATTGGTGGAGGTAAAGAATGGCCATTTCTGCCTGTATAATCTAAGCAGAGATAAGACTTTTTGTTGGTGTTGTTAAAACCTGCCTCTCCCCCTTTTTAGTATTTGCTGACAGATAGTTGGGTTCTTATTTTCACTACATGTATATGCGCATATAGACATTGTTAGATATATATGCTCATTATCCTGGGTTTTGTTGCTTCTCTTCTAATAGTAACTATCCTCCACAGATTGAATGAATATATATATATATATATAATTGTTCTGGGTTTTGTTGTCACTTTTTCTCTTCCTTTCTTAATTCTTTTATTTGTTCCATCTTTCATTCTCCCTACTCCCTTTCTAAAATTACAACCTTTCTTTCTCTTGCCTTCTCCCTTTTCACATTTAAAATACTCAACTTTTGCTTTTTATTTCCCATTTTCTTCTGTCAATTGTTTTTCTTTATATCTTAAAACATTTTAGTTTTTATTATGAGAACACATTCCTGTTGTTAGAGTTGTAGATGCTATACAGCTACAGGATTTACTTTATTTCTGCACCTTATTCATTGTTATTCACTGCTAATCCTACTAGTTTTCTGGCGATGGGCTCAAACACAACACTTTAAGCACAATACTTTGCATACACTGTATAAATTCTCTGTTGCCAAACTATATTCATTGCTAAGAAATAACAATAAACTACTCTATACATGATCTACACTTGCTCAAATGTCAATGAATACTTTAACCCAAAAGATTAGGGAAGATAATCAATCTAGGTCTGGGACAATGGCTCGGTGGGTAAGAAAGAGCACTGGCTGCACAAGCATAGGGACCAGAATTCAGATCTCAGGCACCTGAAAGCCACCTATGGCTACATGTGCTGTGATCCCCGTGATGGGGAACAACACGGAGGGTCAATGGGGCCCCCTGGCCAGCTAGCTGGAAACAAACGTCAGTCAAGCTCCAAGTTTGCTGAAAAACTCATCTCAAAAGAACAATGCAAGAGAGTGACAGAGCAGGACACCTGATGCCCTTCAGCCTCTACACACACGTGCATTGGACACTAGCACATACACAAACCATGCACTGTAGTGACTGGGCTCCAAGCAGGCACGGAGGGGGATGCCAGAAGATATTGTTTTCTATTGAACATAGTTTTCTATTTTTATACAAACAAAATGACTTTATTATGTGGGGAAAAAAGTACTTGCAATACCTTCCTGACACCATTCCTCAGTTTAAATATTAAATTAGAATATCCCTGGACTGCATTATGTCAGTATTTGAATTTGCAAACTGGTACAACCACTTTGGAAGTCAATCTGGCGGTTCCTCAGAAAATTGGAAATAGTTCTACCTGAAGACCCAGATATACCACTCTTGGGCATATACCCAAAAGATGCTCCAATATACAACAAGGACATGTGCTCCATCAAGTTCATAGCGGTCTTATTACAATAGGCAGAAGCTGGAAACACCCCAGATGTCCCTCAACTGAAGAATGGACACAGAAAATGTCATTCATTTACATAATGGAATAGTATTCAGGTATTAAAAACAAGGACATCATTTGCAAGCAAGTGGATAGAACTAGAAAATATTATCCTGAGTGAAGTAACTCAGACCCTTTTGGGTACACTGTATATTATGTACTCACTGATTAATAGATATTAGCCAAAAACTATAGACTACCCAGGACACAACCCACAGACCGTAAGAAGTGTAACAAGTAGAAAGGTCTAAGTGAGGATGCTTCAATTCCACTAAGAAGGGGGAAGGAAATAATCATGGGAGCAAGAGGGAGGGAGGAACTTGGGTGGAAGAGGGGAGTGCAGGGGAAAGGGGAACAGGATCAGGTATGGGAGATAGGAGAGAAGCCATGCCAAGAGAATGAATGGAAATAAGCAGCATAGGGGAATGGGAGGACCCTCTAGAAAGTACCAGAGACCTGGGAGGTGAGAGACTCTAAGGACTCAATGAATGACCTTAGCCAAAATGCCCAACATTGAAGAAAGGGAACTTGAAGAGCCCACCTCTAGTAGATAGACAGGGCCTCACGTGTAGGGACAGGGTTACTAACCCATAGAAAAAATTTCTGATCCAGTACTGTTCCTGTCTAAAAACAAAAATGGAGAAGAGACTGAAGGAAAGGCCCAACTTAGGATTCATATCATGGTAGGGCATCAAGGCCTGACCCTATTACTGACGCTATGGTGTGCTTACAGATGGGAGCCTGGCATGGCTGTCCCCTGAGAGGCGGTACCAGCAGTTCACTTAAACAGAAGCAGATACTTACACCCAACCATGGGACTCCCATGGTTGAATTAGGGGAAGGATTGAAGCAGAAGGGGAGAGAGACTCCATATAAAGACCAACTGTCTCAACTTACCCAGACCCCAGGGAGCTCCCAGAATTTGAGCCACTAACCAGTAGCATTCACGGGCAAGTCTGAGGCCCCTGGCACATATATAGCAGAGGTCTGCCTGGTCTGGCCACAGTGGGAGATGTGCTTAATTCTCTAGGGACCTGAGGCCCCAGGGAAGGGGAGACCTAGTCAGGAAGGAGAGTACCCCCTCTAAAGTAAGGGGGAGGAGGAATGGGATGAGGAACTGTAGGAGGGAGGGACAGGGGGAGGCAATAACAGGAATATAAATAAATAAAATATTGAAATTGAAAAAAAAAAACCCTGCTGTTTGGGGCAAGAGAGACGGTTATGTGGTTACAAATACTGGCTGCTCTTGCAGAGGATCCGGTTCTATTCTCAGTACCCACATGTAGCTCACAACTCTAGTCCCAGGGCACAGATGCTCTCTTCTGACTGTATGCATGCAGTATACAGAAATACATGCAGGCAAAACATCCATACACATAAAATATAGATTAAAATGCAAGCAAACAGCCGGGCAGTGGTGGGCAACGCCTTTAATACCAGCACCTGGGAAGCAGAGGCAGGTGGATTTCTGAGTTTGAGGCTAGCCTGGTCTCCAGAGTGAGTTTCAGGACAGCCAGGACTACACAGAGAAACCCTGTCTCGAAAAAACAAAACAACAACAACAACAAAAAATACGAGCAAACAAAATACAACATGCTATTTGAATTGCTAACTTAAGCTTCATAAGAAATCATCTAATAGTACTAGAGAGGCAGCTCAGTGTTTAAGAGCACTTACTGTTTTTGCAGAGGACTAAATTCAGTTCCCAGCACCCATATCAAGCAGCTCATAACAACCTGTAACCCCAGATCATATTTATCTGACACCCTCTTCTGTGTTCTGGCATTCACAGGCACCAGGACATAGCATATAAAAATACAACAACAACAACAACAACAATAATAATAATAATAGATGACTGATGATTGGAGGATGATGATTGGAGGATGAGGAGGAGGAAGAAGAGAAGAAGGAAAAGGAGGAGGAAGATGATGATGATAATTATAGAAATTATCTAATTCATTTTGGTTTGAGACTGTGATACAATTTCCAGTTTGCAAAATATACTTCTACCATTTTGAACTCTGAGTTTATGTAAAAGTGAGTTTTCAGTCAGTAAAGTCAAAATACTGATCATTTCTGAAAAAGCATACTACTCTATTCCTATGGTATCCAATATTCAGCCAAGATTTCATTCTTGGTGATCCTGAGTCCGCAAGCTGCAGGCCACCTGGTTAAGAAGGCTTTACTGTTTCTGCTGAGGATATGAGTTGGATTCCTAGCACTCAAGTTTGGTAGCTTATAACTCCCTGTAACTTGAGCTCCAAGGGCTCTGATTCCTCTGGCCCAACAGGCATCCATACTCACAGTACAAACCTAGACAATGATAATTATACATACACAAAACTAAAATCTTCTTTAAAGATTGAATTCCTTACATTAAAAATAAAAAATCCATCTCCTTTGTCTTTATGTTTGTTTTTGTTTTTCGAGACAGGGTTTCTCTGTATAGCCTTGGCTGTCCTGGAACTCACTCTGTAGACCAGGCTGGCCTCGAACTCAAGAGATCCGCCTGCCTCCACCTCCCAAGTGCTGGGATTAAAGGCGTGCGCCACTACCGCCCGGCTCCTTTGTCTTTAATAAATGGTAAAATTATATGTATATACAAAATTATTTTAAAATAAACTTCCTTATGATTTATTTTTGCATTTATCAAAGCAAATATTTGATTTGTAAATGTATCTTATATACTAACATGCTGAGGAATGGCAGGAGGTAAATATTAAGGTCTTTGTTTTCTATAATTAACTATTATGTTCCTACAAGAACAAACCTTTTATATATACAATAAAAAGCAGTATAATATACAACAAACAACAGTCTCAAGAGTGAGCATAGGATAGTATTCATTAATGTTGGGAGGTATGCTGTTATATAATGTTATATGTTCACATCTAGGCTGAAATGAAGACTCACAAGTATAGGCTGGCCCTGCTGGAAACACCTTGGATTTATTTGCTTGAATTAATTGTTGGTCATTGTTCATTCTGAGACTACCTACTGTTGCCAATTTCTTCATGAACCTTCACATTCATCACGTCAAATAGGATTGCATTAGGAAGGTGGCCAATAGACTGAAGTTTTAGCCAGAGCAATAAAGTGAGAATAAAAACTACAGGGACATGAATAGCAAGAGTTAAGCTATCTCTATTTAAAGAAAATAGGACCTTATGTTTAAAAGACACTCAAGATTCTGCCATACGACTTAAAGAACTATACAAGAAGTAGCAAATAAACATCAACATACAAAAATCAATAGCAACAACAAAACAGCTTTCTTATAAACACATAAGGACTTTACTAATAGAAATCAGGAAAAGAAACTCATTCATACTAGTATCAGCAGTAAAATACCTAGGAATAAACCCAAGGTCTTAAATGATCTATACAATGAAATGTGTAAATAAACACTGAAGAAACTAAACACACCAGAAGATAAAAAGATAACCTAGGTCCATGAACTTGCAGAATTAAAGTTGTTTAAATGGTCATCTGTCCCCACAATAAATAATAATATAATTTAAAATGTTATAACAAAAATTATTTTGCCGGGCAGTGGTGGCACACACCTTTAGTCCCAGCACTTGGGAGACAGAGGCAGGCGGATTTCTGAGTTCAAGGCCAGCCTGGTATACAGAGTGAGTTCCAGGGCAGCCATGGCTATACAGAGAAACCCTGTCTTGAAAAACCAAAAATAGCAACCACTTTGGAAATCAGTCTGGCAGTTCCTCAGAAAACTGGGCATGACACTTCCTGAGGACCCTGTTATACCACTCCTGGGCATATACCCAGAGAATTCTTTAGCATGCAATAAGGACACATGCTCCACTATGTTCATAGCAGCCCTATTTGTAGTAGTCAGAAGCTGGAAAGAACCCAGGTGTCCTTCAACGGAGGAATGGATACAAAAAATGTATATTTACACAACGGAGTACAATTCAGCCATTAGAAACAATGAATTCATGAAATTCTTAGACAGATGGATGGAGCTGGAGAACATCATACTAAGTGAGGTAACCCAGTCTCAAAAGATCAATCATGGTATACACTCACTAATAAGTAGATATCAGCCTAGAAACTTTGAGTACCCAAGACATAATCCACATATTAAATGATGTCCAAAAAGAATGGAGGAGTGGCCCCTGGTTCTGGAAAATTAGTATAGGGGAATTCCAGAACAGGGAAGCGGGAAGGGGTAGATGGAAGAACAGGGGAGGGAAGAGGGCTTATGGGACTTACGGGGAGTGGGGACCCAGAAAAGGGGAAATCATTTGAAATGTAAATAAAAAATATATCAATAAAAAAATTTTAAAAAAGAAAAAAAGAAAAAAGAAAAACCAAAAATAAATAGATAAATAATTTATTTATACAATTATTATATACTAGTAATTTAAAAAAATTATTCCCTAATATCACAACAGCTCTTCCAAAGCAATTTTGGATACCAATTCCTCTTAAAATTAAAAAGAGTGTGTGGGTGTTTTGTCTCCATGTACATCTGCATATCATCTGTACTCAGGGCCCACGGAAGCCAAAAGAGAGCATGAGACCCCCTGGCAGTTGGATGCAGGCAACTGTTAGCTGCCATGTGGGTACCAGGAAACAACCCCAGGTGCTCTGAAGAGCAGTCAGTGTTTCCAGCTACTGGCCATCATGGATGCCAATTCTTAGTCAGTGGTTATTCTTACTCTCACCACCCACTATTGCCAGGGAAATGCTACATGATAACTAGGCATAATTTTGAGTGTAAGAGTTGCTAGTAGTTGGGTATTGTTGTGCATGCCTTTATTTCCAGTATTAGGAAGCAGAAGCAGATGGGTCTCTGTGAATTTGAGGTCAGCCTGGTTTATATAACAAGTTCCAGGCCAGCAGGGCTACATAGTGGGACTCAAATCTCAAAAACAACAGTGCTACTGGCATCTGCTCTACTGAGGTCTGAATGCTTAATATGCTGAGGACAATGCCTCACAAGAAATACTTATCTAATACAAAATGTCAATAATGCTAAAGTTGAAAAACTCAGAGTTAAACACAGAAATAATAACTAATATTCTCTAATATAAACTCAAAATCGAGGCATTTGTACATCAAGTAGTGTTCATATATTATGTCTCATATATTAAAAAAGCCAAGGTACCTAGCTAAACACTAAGTGCAAAATTTTTACCTATGGTGTACCAATGCATTTATTAAGAGTTGGTTTTCAAATAAGTGCTGAGACTGACTGAAAAGATCCTCATAAATTTAAGACATTGTTTTCTAAAGTGTTCAAGAAAGAACTTCAAGGTACACCCTGGCAATGAAAGGTAAATATACAAGTTCACTTTCATCTTGAACTTTTAGAGGTTCAGGAAAACAATATGCACTGATTTGTTTGCAAAACAAAGAACAGGGCATGGTGGCCTGAGCTTATAATCATTGCTTGGGGCATTAATAATACTTAAATTTGTAGTTTTAATTGAGAATTGTATTTAAAGTACATAAAGTACAGTGCTCTTCAGAGAGAATGTCATAAATGTTAGCCATGGCCATGAATTATTTTGTCCATGCCTGTTTTTTTCTTTTCCTTGTTTGAGTCTCCTTTTCCTTCTCTTTGAAGACAATTTGTTATGCAGCTCAGGATGCTTTTTTTTTTTTAATATTTTTATTTTCTATATTCTTTGTTTACATTCCAAATGATTTCCCCTTTCCTGGATCCCTCCTCCCCATATGTCCCATAAACCTTCTTCTCTCCATCCCTTCTCCAATCACCTTCCTCCTTTTTCTCTGTCCTTATATTTCCTTCCCATGCTAGATCAATCCTTTCCAGGATCAGGACCCTCTCCATACTTCTTCATGGGAGTCATTTGTTACGCAATTTGTGTCTTGGGTATTCAGGGCTTCTGGGCTAATTAATATCCACTTATCAGAGATTGCATTCCATGTATATTCTTTTGTGATTGGGTTACCTCACTTAGGATGATATTTTCCAGATCAAACCATTTGCCTAAAAATTTTGTGAATTCATTGTTTCTAATTGCTGAGTAGTATTCCATTGTGTAAATATACCACATTTTCTGTATCCATTCCTCCTTTGAGGGGCATCTGGGTTCTTTCCAGCTTCTGGCTATTATAAATAAGGCTGCTATGAACATAATGGAGCATGTGTCTTTATTGCATGCCGGGGAATCCTTTGGGTATATGCCCAGGAGAGGTATAGCAGGGTCCTCCGGAAGTCTCATGTCCAGTTTTCTGAGGAACCTCCAGACTGATTTCCAAAGTGGTTGTACCATCTTACAGCCCTACTAGCAGTGGAGGAGTGTTCCTCTTTCTCCACACAGGATACTCTTAAACTTACTAAAAACTACTGCCTCAGTTGCCCTAGTGTAGAAATCCCAGTCATGTGCTACCATAGCTAGACCAATCACTTGATTTATTATTTTTGTGTTTGGTCTTTCCATCCAGATTATAAACAACTGATGGTGAAGAGGGCACAAGAGATCCTTGTGTTTACAGATAAGCACCAGGGAAATCAGGAATGTTAAATGTGGGGTCGTCTCTTCAATGGAAGAGATGTGCACAGAAAGACCTGCTTAACACCCAGCTCTAGGCCACATCTGACTCCCCCAGACTCTTCTGCTTACCCCAGATTCTTAACTCCTTATCCTTTGAGCTCTGTTTCTCAATGGGGAACACATATATTTTATTCCTTAATGTGTATTTATTTTCTTATTTAGACCCCAATATACAAGGTAAAGCAATTTATTCAGCAGTAGTTTTGTTTCTGCTCTGTATCTGCCCTGCTAATGTGAACCTTTTCTTTTTAAAACTGTCACACCTACAGAGAGTTTCAGCAGTTAAAAGCACTTGATGCTCTTCCAGAGACCTCAGTTTGATTCCCAGTACCCACATGCTGCTTCACCACAATCCTTGACACCAGTTCCATTGGATTTGATGCCCTCTTCTGACCTCTGTCCAAAGAGTACCAAGAACGCATGTGATATATGTGCAGGCTAAATACTTATATTTAAAATAAAGTAAATAAATCTAGTAAAAAAAGTAATTAAAATTTAGTAAAAAATTTAAAATCTATCACTAAGTATTTGTATAATGTTGGCTAGTGACTTGAATTTTCCTGGACCTTCTGTCTTCTATTTAAACAAAATAGAAATTTAAAAAGGGGGGGGGGGGACTAGAGAGAGCACTGACTGCTCTTCCTAAGGTCCTGAGTTCAAATCCCAGCAACCACATGGTGGCTCACAACCATCCGTAATGAGATCTGATGCTTTCTTCTGGGGTGTCTGAAGATACAGTGTATTTACATATAATAATAAATACTCTTTTAAAAAAAGAAGAAAGAAAAGAAGCTGTTCAGCCTTTGTTTTTAGGTAGGTTCTCACTGTTTTCAGGGCTGACCTGAATAGGCCAAAGTGATCTCCTTGCCCCTATGTATTACTATGGACATAACAGTTTCATATCCATTATATTACCTAACATTTATAATCCTTGGATGGTAACTCAAATTTTATACAGAGCACAAAGTAGGCAACTATTTAAATAGCTTATGTAAGCACTGACAGAGGCACGGTACAGAAAAAGTAAAGCAGTACCACTGTGTGCCTAGTGTAGGGCCAAGAGCTGACTATACACTCTCCACTATTCCCTTAATGCCCAAGGTTACACTCAGGTTGCAATGAGGAAACAAGTAGGAAGGGGTTAAAAGTTGCCTCTTACGTCTTTTTTTCAATGTTTAGGAACAAAATCTCCATATGTATTCCTAGCTGAACTCAGGATGTAGATCAGACTGACCTCAAACTCAGAGATCCTCCTGCCTCTGCCTCTTGAGTTCTGGGATTAAAGGAGTACGCCACCATGATTGGTCTTAAGTCAGAATCTAGAAAAGCCAAGACTTAATAACAAATTTGTATTAATTCAAAGCAAAGCCTCTATAATCTTTACCATTTAAAAAATTAGTACTATTTGATGCTGAGAGAGAAATACTTCTATTTATCATTAAAATTTGTGCCCTCCTTGCCCACAGCCTTTTAAGGGGGGAATTTCAGACCTCCATGCTAGCCACTACTTCCCACCTAGGGTGGAGTTCTCGCCCATTGTTCTTCAAGGACCTGAAGTTTCCTGAGAGGGACCAAGCCACCTGCTGAACAACCAGTTCCCAGCCTTTGGGGGAAGGATTTTCCCCCACTTTAAATTGGGAGCTTCCTTCTTCTTGAACGTCAATTGGTTTGTGAATTGTATCTTGGGTATTCCAGGCTTCTGAGCTAATATTCATTTACCAGTGAGTGCATACCACGTGTGTTCTTTTGTGATTGGGTTATCTCACTCAGGATATTTTTTAGCTCCATCCATTTGCTTAAGAATTTCATAAATTCATTGTTTTTAATAGCTGAGTAGTATTCCATTGTGTAAATGTACCACATTTTCTGCATCCATTCCCAAGAGTGGTATAGAAGGGTCTCCAGTAGTATTATGCCCAATTTTCTGAGGAACCACCAAACTGATTTCCAGAGTGGTTGTACCAGTTTGCCATCTCACCAGCAGTGGAGGAATGTTTTTCTTTCTCCACATCCTCACCAGCACCTGCTGTCTCCTGAGTTATTGATCTTGGCCATTCTGACTGGTGTGAGGTGAAATCTCAGGGTTGTTTTGATTTGCATTTCCCTGATGACTAAGGATGCTGAACATTTCTTTAGGTGCTTCTCAGCCATTCGATATTCCTCAGTTGAAAATTCTTTGTTTAGCTCTGTACCCCATTTTTAATAGGGTTATTTGGTTCTTTGGAGTCTAACTTCTTGAGTTTTTTGTGTATATTGGATGTAGAGTTGGTAAAGATCTTTTCCCAATCTGTTGGTTGCCCCTATTGACAGTGTCCTTTCCCTTACAGAAACTTTGCAATTTTATGAGGTCCCATTTGTCAATTCTTGATCTTAGAGCATAAGCTATTTGGGCTGTGCTATGTGCTTAAGGGTCTTCCCCAGCTTCTTAATATTGTGGTCCTTCTTAGAAGGGGGTACAAAATACCCACAGGAGGAAATACTGTGACAAAATGTGGAGCACAGACTGAGGGAGAGACCATACAGAGACTGCTCCCCCCAGCCTCCTCCCCAGGGATTCATCCCAAGTACAGTTACAAAACCCAGATACTATTGTAGATGCCAACAAGGGCTTGCTGATAGGAGCCTGATATAGCTGTCTCCTGGGAGGCTCTGCCAGTGCCTGACAAATACAGAGGGGGATGCTCTCAGTCAACCATTGGACTGAGCACAGGGTCCCCAATGAGGAACTAGAGAAAGGATCCAAGGAGCTGAAAGGGTTTGCAGAGCCATAGGAGGAACAACAATATGAAACACCCAGTCCCAGGGACTAAACCACCAACCAAAGAGTACACATGGAGGATGCATGGTTCCAGATGCATATGTAGCAGAGGATGGCCTTGTTGGACATCAAGGGAGGAGAGGCCCTTGGACCTGAGAAGGCTCAATGCCCCAGTATAGGGGAATGCCAGGACAGGGAAGCAGGAGTGGGTAGGTTGGTGAGCAGGGGAAGCGGGGATGAGTTAGGGGATTTTGGGGTGTATGTGGGGGAACCAGGAAAGCAGACATTTGAATTGTAAATAAAGAATTTAACTAATAAAAAAAATTGGTGCTTCCCATTAAACAGTGAGCCTTGATCAGAAAACTTGTCTTGGCTCCTTATTTCTCTCGCAAGCCTGTTCTATTTCAGCCCCAGTTTTCCTTCCAGGTGACCTTGGTTCCCGTAGCCGCAGGTAGCTACAAAAATTCTTAGAGTTTAGTATTTTGACTATTTTCTTGAGTCTATTTCATGTGATCAGAGTTCTCTTATAAGAACTTTTTTGTTTAAAAACAGATGAAAAAAATGAAAAACAAAAAATCACAGAATCGAATATTTAATAGCTTGACCTTTTCCTTCTTTCCCCTTCCCTTTCCCTCCCTTCCCTTCTTTCCTTCTCCTTCCCCTTCCCTTCTTTAATTCTTAGAGAAATTTTTTTGTTATGTAATCCAAACTGGCCTGAAGCTTGAAATTCTCCTGCCTTGGGGAGGTAGGTGGTGGGGATAGGGGAAGTAGGGGTGGTGTTTAAAGACAGAATCGTATTAAGAATATGGGCTGACCTGTACTTGGGCCTCTGTCTACTTGGGCCATGAACTACTATGCCACTACCTTCTCTGTCTCAATGCTAAAGCCTAGCTTTGACTCTATTTCTTGAGGGGGGGTGAGATAAAGCTAAAGATGAGATCACCCTTCACTCTTTACAAATTTGGTCACCATTCTGTAACAGCAGTACCATGCAGTGTAAGGAAGCAGGCACAGGGGAACAGTGCCCAAAGACCACAATCCTTTTTTTGCTTTTTCCTCCGGTGCTAAGGATCAAACCCAGAGCTAGGCAACTGCTACCAAGTTGCCATGATAATTTCTTCTAAACCAGATAATTAGGGCCCTCATGTGCTATATATATTTAAGTAAAAAAGTATTTTGTGTTAATCAGTAGGAAATTCTCTTTGTCCACATCAAACACAAAATTCAAGGTTTTTGGAGATCTCTAAGACCTCCCACTCAAGATGGGAATTAATTAGGAGCCATACAGTATCAAAAGTATCAAATGCTTGGTTACTTCAACTGTGCCATTATCACCTTCAACTCTGACATAATAAAAGAGTGAATGTACCCCTAAAGTTTTTTGAAAAATGTACTAGAGGAAAAGGTATTTATGCCATTTTCAAGCACACTAAAAATGGATTTTTAAGCATGTAGCTTTAGATGACCCATAATATGGCCTTTCTTGATTGGTATATAGCTACCAATCAAGAATATATAAGCCCTAGAGGATAAGAACAGTCTAGACAACATAGCCAATGTAAGAAACAAGATAAAACCAGTTACTTCTGAATACTAAGTTAAACTGTTCAGATTTCTCCCTTAAGCACCAAGGGATTATTGATAGCCAAGGATAGTACAAAATGACTTTTCAGGATATAACTATAAAGTAACTATAGCTGAGTAGAGGAAAACGTAAGTGGAGTAGCTATTAATGACAATTATTTTCATTTTAATTTTAATACTTCACACATGAACAAGTTAAGCAGCAGAAGGAATAAAAAGGGTAATTTTAAAGAATGGCTATTACAAAGGTTTTGATATGGGGAGTTAAGTATAATTCTAAAATACTTAGTGTAATAATTAGACCTAGGAGAATTTTATAGAACTTTAAAATGTGGAACTCAAGAGTCAGGCATCCTTTTTCCCATCCCCAAGGAAGAGGAAGGATGGGTTAAGTACTGACAAGAAGATAACAAATTCTACTTTTAAAGTATCTCTCATGTTACCCAAGTTCTCTTCTTCTAGTACTAGCCTGAAAATAAACTTTAAAATACAAATTTAAGAAGCTAGGTAGACACATGCGTTTAATCCTAGCATTTGGGAGGCAGAAGCAAATGGATCTCTGTGAGTTTGTGGCCAGCCGGGTCTAGATCCAGTTCCAAGATAGTCAGAGGTACATAGTAAGACCCTATCTCAAAATATACTCCCAAATCAAACCCAACCCCCAAAACAAACAACAACAACAACAAAAAAACCAAACTTTTAAAGAGTGTTAATTCCTACTGGCTACATTAACAACTTTATGGCAAACAGGACTTATTACGTGATGTAGTCACTACAGCTACGCTATGAGAACTCACTGTTATGGGTCTGCACTGTTGTTCCCACAAAATATTTGTTAGCAGCACACTGGTATCATGGTTTGCAAAGACCAGTCAAGATTTTTCACGAATAGGATGATACTTTGGGGCCAGAAATTTTCTGTGATGAAAGACTCATTGCTGCAAATCATGGAATGTATTATAAATCTTCAAGAGCACCAGAGGAGTCTCCTCCTCCAATGACTGTCACCATGACTGATGGGTAAAGATGTGTCTATGGTAACTTGATTATCAAAGGAATGTTATGAAGTGGCCTCCCACCTGCAGCCTTCCCAGTACTAATCTCATCTGTCCTGTGCCTTCAGTTTTTAGATGGCGCCCCCTGCAGCACCCTCATTTTTATTCAGAGGCAATTTACTTCATATCTCTACTTGCTACCCAAACTATATGGACTGAAGGCCAGTGCTTGAGAGCTCCCCCTACCCTTTCAGTGTGTCTACTAAAACTAAACAAAAAACTAGGAGTTTTAGCACAATGTTAATTGTTGGATCAGGCACTAAAAGGGACTTGTTTCTAAGTAATTTAAACATTCACATCTTACATTTAGATTGCTTAAAATTTTTATTATCACTTGTGTGTGTGTGTGTGTGTGTGTGTATGCACACGCGTATGTTGGGGGGGTGCACATCACACCTACTGGAGGTCAGAAAACAACTCTGTGGAGTTGGTTCTTTCCTTTCACTTACGTAGGTTCCAGAAACAGCATTCAGACTGCCAGGTTTGTGCAGCAAGTGATTTTTCTTGCAGAGCCACCTAGCTGGCCCAAAATGTTTTCCATAGTGCACTGGAAATGCAATTTCTTAGTCTTATCTCCACAAATTCCTTAAAATGTAGGCAAAATAGACACTCCTTTTCCTAAATAGGCACTGAATAGTTAGTTCATAGGTGAACATTCCTGTGGCTCCACAATGCTGTTTCTAAAGAACAGTAAGTACCATTCAGACTGCATGCTTCCTTGAAAAGTCACATAATTACACTGCTCTCCTGCTTTTAAAATATGGTCAAAGAATATCAACATGTTTTGCTCAGCTGATTGCTTCATACTATCTGCTAATGGATCTCAATCTTATTTTACCACCTGACTTCAGTCACATTTATTGTTCAAGGCTCCTAAAAACTGAGCTAATAAGGGTGCAGAGACAGTCCTATGGAGTAATGTTAGAAATGTGATTCGTTCCCTACTAGCCATGAAAAATGAAACTAAGCTGCCAACATTCCAGCTTCCAAGTGATCTTACATTAAAAAATTACTCTCTATTCTGTATTGTTCCAACTTCAACATAAATTGTCAAGGTGAGCCACTTGTCTCAACCAGATAAACTTTTCAATAAAGGCCACCAGAGACTGCCCTACCTGGGGATTCACCCTATGAACAGTCAACAAACCCCGACAGTACTATGGACGACAAGAAATGTATACCAAAAGGAGCATGCCATGGCTGTCTCCAGAGGGGCCCTGCCAGAGCCTTACAAATACAGAGGCAGATGCTAGCAACCAACTATTGGACTGGGCGTGGAGTCCCCAATGGAGGAGCTGAAGGATGGTCCAGAGGAGCTGAAGGGGTTTACAGCCCCATGGGAAGAATAATGATTTTGGCCACCTAGATGCCCCAAGACTCCCAGGGACTGAACCATTAACCAAAGGGCACACATGGTTCCAGCCCAAAATGTGGCAGAGGAAGGCCTTGTTGGGCATCAGTGGGAGGAGTGGTCCTTGGTCAGGTAAAGGCTCAACAGAGGCTGAACAAAGGGAAACCGAAGGTGGGGGGGGAGGGAGTGTGTCGGGTGGAGGGGCATATACATGGAGGCAGGGGGATGGAGGAGGGGAAGGAGTTAGGGATATTAGGGGAGGGGGATATCGGGAAAGGTTTTGCCACTGGCAATGTAAATGAAAACAATATTCAAAAAAATTAAATAAATTAATTTTCTACTATCTCAAAAATCATTCAATAGTCTATTAAAATATCTATGTCTAGTATTTTTATACCAGACAATTTGAAATATATATTTTAGTTATAAATTTAACATATTCATAGCAAAAGAGAAATAAGATATTACATAAGTATGTTTGTAATCTTATATACTTGGTAACTACTTTTCTTTGTAATGATGTCAAATTCTTCCTTGTGATTCTATATTACTTTTGAGAACTTGAGGTATTATTAATATTAGTTAATATTCATATCTTCATTTATGTTAATTTGATATTAATAAATAATTATTACATATGAAAAATAACTTATAGCTCTAAAAAGTATATTAAAAGTGTTAACAGACCAGCTGATCAACAAACTAGCTATCCCTCCCCCCAACCCCCATGGTAAAATCTGAGCATCTTGAAAATCATTCCTGTAATACCCTAAATATACAGAGCTATCAATTTTAATGGCATTTCATACACCCCAGCTCCTCTCTTCCCATGCCACTCCACCTTCTCTTGCATGGTTTCTCTGAGCTCAGTAACTCAACCTCAGTCATGCTCTTTGTGGGTCATTTCTCACAGTGCTGCCAGATTTAACTTTTCTCAAAGCACCCCAATTACCATCACAGTGCTCCTTTGGAAGATTTTGTAGCCTCTTTCCTTTTTAAAGCTACTGTTTACTGAGGGTTAAGTATGCAACATTCACTCACTGGGCTCAATTCCTGGCATGCATAATCTAAACTAAACCTCACAGCAGTCTCTTTGTTGAATTGAGTGCCTTTAGCAAAGTACAAACTTTGTGCCTGAAGTCTGATTCCAGCCTACTTTACATTATTAGCCAGTAGGACGGTTTGAAATTCCTTAGCCTGACACTTTTGTGATTTCTTTTGACTTAATCCTAAAACACATTCCTAATCTGTTTCTTTTCCCAACTCCCAAATAAAATTATTTCCCATGTAATCCTTATAAAATTCCCACCTCCGTATCACCAATATATTGTTTTTTATACTCGTTAAAAATGTTAGTTTAATTTTTCAACCAGTTAAGTTTTTCTTTTCCACTGGGTGTCTTCCACAACCTACCCTGCTAAGGCACTTCTGTGCATGCCTTTGAGGCACCATGCATTTTCTACCTTGGAATTAGATTTTTTAATGCCAAACTAGATGGCCAAGTAGATTCCAAGCTCTGTCATGGAGTTAATGTCCAATTTGTATCTGCTGCTACATACTGTGTGCAATACAATGGTCCTCCTTGGGTATATTACAGGCTCCAGTCTGCTTTCCAGTTTCCATTGTGAACAAGGGTGAGTAACACGGAATGAAACAAGAGGAAGGAAAAACTATTCACAGAACTTGTATAATTTATGTTGTGTCATAATAGTTTTTTAAACTATTATATATTGATTTCTTACTGTCCCTAACTTATGAACTAAACCATAAGCATGTTTCTTTCTCTGTCTCCCCGCTCCCTCTCTCCCTCCCCCCCTTCAGTATTTTACAGGGCTTGGTTTTATACTCAAATTCTTTAGGCAGCATTGGGTATACCAGCATATGTTCCATAAGAATAAGGGAGACTACATATACTGCGTTATGTATAAATAAGTAATCTTTTGTCTGAGCATCTTTGGCTGAAAAAAATACTTATTTGGGAGGAAGACAGGCTTACTATGCACATCCTCATTCATAATTTTACCAATATAGTTAAATCAACATGTATTGCTAGCAAATGGTGAGGTGTCCTTAAGCCTAAAATTAATTTTAAGGTTAGATTACTATTTATCAAAGTCATATGTATGGGGTTAAGTTATGACCATTCTTCCACTGAATGTATTTTTCCCTTTGAAGTAATGAGCAGTGATGCTAAGTACCACAGGAGTAAAAGTAATGAGAAATGGTTATTTTTTAATATCTCTCTGAGGACACTGTTTCTAAGTCTAAAATTATATATTCTTGTAGGATGACAACATACATATCAGGTCAAAGTAAAACAGCCTTAAGTTCCAAAAATATTAAAACAGCCTTAAGTTCCAAAAATATTAACAAAACACAGATATTATTAAACTGATTTGAATTACAGCAACATCTAACAAACTGTTAAGTATTCATTAAAGGAACTCTATTCTCCACATCCTTTTTTAAAAGGCAGTCCACTGTTTTTATTTGCAGTCACACTGGGCTAAAAGAAAACTAAAACTACAGCAAATAAAGCAGTTTACGAATAAAAAGAAATAAAGTGTAGCTAAGGGTATATCCAATAGTAGCAAGCATGACTAGCACACATTGGCCCCAGTTCCCAGCAAAGAAAAGAGTATGTATACATAAACAGAGAACACAAGTAGAATACTATTCATGACAATGATAAATGTTAAAAGCAATCAAACCAATTTAAAAAAAAAAAAAGGAAAAACCAAAAGAACAGAACTTTTTCCCCCCAGACAGGGTCTCTGTAACCCTGACTGCATTGGAATTTGCTATGTAGACCAGGCTGGCCTAGAGCTCAGACATCTACCTCCGTCTGTTTCCTGAGTGCTAGATTAAAGGTGTGTACTACAACATCTGCCTATGAACAATTTGTTATTAAAAAGTTAATCTCAAGGCTGCTGTCTGATATGCAAAATTATGGGTCCATGTCCTTGTCAAAATTTTATCAATACTGCCAGAACAGCTCAAACCCCAAAGTACCAATTAATGGTTGATTTAATGATTAAGTATTTCCTTTTTATATCAGTACATATGAACTGTATAATAGTTTACTGTACAACACGGTACTGTATCCATATAACAAGTATACAAATAAATGTACTTCTTCCTATCACCCCCCATTATAATCAAGTCTTTAAAAAAATTACTTTTATGAGTCTTTTGCCTACATATATATGTATGTGTACTGAGTGTGTACCTGACGCCTATAGACTCTAAAAGAGGGTGTCAGATATCCCAGAACTGGAGTTGCACATGTTTCAGCCACTGTGTGGTTGCTAAGGCTTGAATCTGGGTCCTCTGGAAGAGCAACTAGATCTCTTTACCCCGTGCCATCTCTCCAGCCCCTATAAGCAAGTGTGAGAGCATACGTTATGTACTACTCACCTTGTCCTTATGGACTTCATGTACTACTTACATGTCCTACCTGCAGGCCAACCAGATGGCCTTGTGGGTAAGGCACTTAACTGTCAATTCTGATGACCAAACAGGGTTTCATCCCTAGACCCACAAGGTAGAAGGAGAGAACTAACTCTCACAAGTTGTCCTCTGACCTCCATATGCATGTCACGGCATGCATGCACCTTCATACACATATACAATGGTAATAATATAAATAAATGTTTTTAAAAACATCTGTCCTATTTATTTGCTCACCTATTTTATATGTGTAAGTACTTTCCCAACCAGAATGCAATAATCGGTAGCAATTCCAGTCTTCTATATTGGCTCTTCTAGATCCTGGGGAGTGCCAGGTACACTCATATTAGAAACTCAGTTAATTGCTGCATTAAATTCGAAGGAATCGTTAAGTTTCTGTAAGGATACAGAAAGTATTGATACTGTCAACTTGGTAGGATTTAGAATCACCTGTGGGGAATGATCTAGATTAGATTAATTGAGGTGGGCCATCAACCACTGTAGGAGGCATCATTCTCTGGGCTTGGGTCCTGGATTACATAAAGAGAAGGAGGCTGGCTAAGCACAAGCATTCACTGCTTTCTGGTCCTTGACTACAGATATAGCTATAGCATTACCAGTTGCCTCAGGGTCCTATTGCTGTTAACTGTCCTACAATAAGGAAATGTAATCTCAATTATGAGCCAAAAATAAGCTTTTCCTTCCTTTAAATTTCTCAAAGTATTTCAGCACAGCAAACTAGAAAGTAACTAAGACTGAAGAGAAGAGGAAAGCCATACCTATCACAAAACATTTAATAGCTCAAAGAGAAATATTTTCCAAATTCTTTAATGACAATTGTAGCAAAGTAGTTAAGTGATACTACTATAGTCAAAGCAGTATTTCACACAATTACTTTACATTTAGAGCTTTAATCTGCAGCTGCGATGTATGTACAATCATAGGACATACAGCTATATTGTATATGTATGTCACCACACGCCAGAAAACTTAAGACAAAAAGTACAAGTCAGCATTTCACCTCTTACCTGAGGTCTGCCTACTTTTACTCTTTCAACTGTTTCACTGTGAATTAATCTTCATATGTCTAGCAACATGTACAAAAATAGCTTATACATACATTATGTACATATACATGTCACTTTTATGACATTACCTGAAGGCCACCTACTCTAAAAAATGAGAACTGGCTCTCTAATATTACAGTCATTCTTCCCAAAAGTTCTATATCACTTTTCAGTGAAACCACTCATATATCCCTGCTTTCTCTAAACAAGAGTTCTTTTAAAATATTTTTAGTTCATTTTATTTTTTGTCTGTATGCATATTTTCCATGCATGTACATGTGTATACATGTTCATGCCTGGTGCCTACAGAGGCCAGAAGAGGTTATGAGCTCCTTGATGACTGCAGGTACAGACAGTGACTACAGTGAGCCACTAAGTAGGTGCTGGCAACCAAACTCAGGGCCTCTGGAGGAACAGCCATTGCTCTTAACCTCTGAGCCCTCTCTCCTGCCCCAGAAAGAGTATTTTTAAAGGTTTACTCTGGTAACTTTCCAGGTTCTAGAAGGCTGACTTCATAGACACCATTATCTTATGTTGTCTTGTCCTCCAATCTTCCACAGCATTGCCAATAGAGAATTATCCACTAAAGGAAGCAAAGAATGGTTGGTTGGGTTTGTTATTTGGTCATACGAGGGCTGGGTCCATTCAGGTCACAATTCTCATCATGTGGCCCCACTCTGACCTCTACAGTTGTAGATTAATTCTAGTAACTAGTGCCTTTGTTCCTTTAGACCTAAGTTCAACAGGCTTTCAGCTGTTGCTATGTTTGGAGTGCTTTACCATTCTTTATTGATTTCCTTATGGTGAACAATATCTTTGTAAGCTTTCATTAAATTTTCTTCTATTCCTGGGCCTGACTTTGCCATCATTATATAGATTATAATAGAAGCATCTTCTGAAAGTGCAGCACTGAGAGTCATTATTAACTCTTCATCCTCACCTTGGGACATTCTCATATCCTTTCCTTCTTTGTCTATTCTCTTTCTGAGTGTCCTCCAAAAGCTTCCTGAGAGAGGATACATTTTATGAGGTCTTGACTGGCCTGGTACCAAAGTAGATCACATTCAGAGATATTCTTTTGCTTCTTTGCCTACAACATGAACTCAGCTTCATCCAAGAACTGCCTGGCATATGCTGGACAAGTGTTCCACCACTCAATGACATTTCCAGCTTCCAGTGACATCTGGCTTTTTATTGTTCATCCCATGGAAATATTTATAGTGAGAACAACCCTTTCCCCAACTACATAAATAAAAGGTGATATAAGTAGAGAGGCACTAAAGGTGGGAGCAGGTAATAGAAGAGGATACAAGAATACAAACAAAGGTAGTATGGCACGTATGCATGAAAATGCTATAAAGAAACCCATTACTTTGTCTATAACTTAAAAAATAAATTGGGGAGCTGGGCATGATGGCACACGCCTGTAATCCCAGCACTTGGGAGGCAGAGGCAGGTGGATTTCTGAGTTTGAGGCCAGCCTGGTCTACAGAGTGAGTTCCAGGACAGCCAGGGCTACACAGAGAAACCCTGCCTCGAAAAAACCAAAAATAAATAGATAAACAAACAGACAAACAAACAAACAAACAAATAAATAAAAAGGGGGTGCTGGAAGGATGATTTGCAGTTAGGAGTGCTTCTTGTTCTTCCATGGAATCCAAGTTTGATTACTAGTATCCATATTAGGCAGCTCCTATAAACCCAGCTCTAGAGGATACCGTGCCCTCTTCTGGCCTCTGGGGGCGCTAGCACACACAGGGCTCATACAAACACTATACGTACACTCATACAAACACTATACACATAAATTTTAAAAAATTAAAAATTAGTTTTAGGGGCTAGAAAAGGGGAAATCATTTGAAATGTAAATAAATTATATCGAATAATAAAAAAAAATTAGTTTTAAAAAAGGTGATATAAACATTTAAAAAGTTTTACTTTCCCATTGTTTTTGTATTGTTGGTATAACTGACCAATAATGTTCACTGTTGGGAACTATATATTGAAATAGACTTTAAATATTGTTGATGCTACTTAATATATTTTAAGAAAAATTTCTACCAAAAGTAATTTATTAGTTCACTTAAGAATTATTCCCCCCGAGGTTAAGATCTCTGGGGGCGCAAACCACCAGGGGTCTGCCTGCGCCCAGGACCTAGGCAGATAGGCAGTTCGTTTGTGTGCCAGCCTGTGTCCTACATGGGGATCGGCACAGGGAGTGACTCCTCACCTCCATCTTCACCTGCTGGAGCAGAAAGACAACACCAGGTACTGAGCTATCTCGAGTTTAAGATCTCTGGGGAGGCAAGCTGCCAGAGGTCTGCCTGTGCCCAGGACGTGGGCAGATAGGTGGTTCATCTGTGTGCCAGCCTGTGGTGGGGCCCGTGTCCTACATGGGGATCAGCAGAGGGAGTGACTCTCAGCTGCCATCTTCATTGACTGCCGGAGCAGAAAGGCAGCACCAGTACTGAGATATCCCAAGTTTAAGATCTCTAGGGGTGCAAACCGCTGGGAGTCTGCCTGCACCCAAGACTTGGGTAGATCAGTGGTTCACCTATGTGCCAGCTGGTCGTGGGTCCTATGCCCTACGGGAGTGATCATCATATGGAGGTGAATCCCTGCCACCATCTTCGCTCCATGACAGAGCAGTAGGGGAGCACCAGGTTCACTGAGACAACCCAAGTTTAACATTGCTTGGGGCAAGACACTGCAGGGCTCCAACGGCACACAAGAGGAAGGCAGCACATCAGCAATCTGTGCCAGGGGAAACCCAGTCATCCAGTGTCACAGAAATAGCCTTACAGGCTCACAGGAGGTTGAAGCACCAGCCAGTGACAACAAGACCAACTAACACCAGTGAGAACTAGATGGCTAAAGGCAAAAGTAGGAACGTTACTAACAGAAACCAAGGCAATATGGCAGCATCTGAACCCAATTCTCCAACAACAACAATTCCTGGATACCCCAACACACCAGAAAACCAAGATTTGGATTTAAAAATCACTGGTCATGATGCTGTTAGAGGAACACACGAAGGACATAAATAAATCTCTTAAAGAAATTCAGGAGAAAAATGATCAAAAGTTAGAAGCCTTTACAAGGGAAACATGAAACTAATTTTAAAAAGTTCAGGAGAATATAGGTCAAAAGATGGAAGCCAATAGGGAGGAAATGCAAAAATCATTTAAAGAAATACAGGAGAACTTTGGTCCACAGGCTGAGGTCATGAAAGAGGAAACACAAAAATCTCTTAAAGAATTACAGGAAAACACAAACAAGCAAGTGAAGGAGCCGAGCAAAACCATCCAGGATCTAAAAACAGAAGTAGAAACAACTAAGAAATCACAAAGGGAGACAACTTTGGAGATAGAAAACCTTGGGAAAATCAGGGGCCATAGATCCAAATATCAACAACAGAATACAAGAGACAGAAGAAAGAATCACAGATGCTGAAGATACCATAGAAACCATGGACTCAACAGTTAAAGAAAATGCAAAATGCAAAAAGCTTGTAACCCAAAACATCCAGGAAATCCAGGATACAATGAGAAGACCAAACCTAAGGATTATAGGCATAGATGAGAGTGAAGATTTACAACTTAAAGGGCCAGCAAATATCTTCAACAAAATTATGGAAGAAAACTTCCCTAACCTAAAGAGAGAGATACCCATGAATATACAAGAAGCCTACAGAACTCCAAACAGACTGGACCAGAACAGAAATACTTCCCATCACATAATAATCAAAACCTCAAATGTACTAAACAAAGAAAGAATACTAAAGGCAGTAAGAGAAAAAGGCCAAGTAACATATAAAGGAAGAACTATCAGAATTACACCAGACTTCTCACCAGAGACCATGAAAGCTAGAAGATCCAGGGCAGCTCTCATGCAGACTCTAAGAGAACACAAATGCCAGCCAAGATTACTATACCCAGAAAATCACTATAGATGGAGAAACCAAGATATTGCATGACAAAACCAAATTTACACAATATCTTTCCATAAACCCAGCCCTACAAAGGATAATGGGGGGGGGGGGGAACACCATTACAACGAGGGAAACTATACCCTGGAAAAAGCAGGATAATCTTCTTTCATCAAACCCAAAAGATGATAACCATTCAAATATAAAATTAACATCAAAAATGACAGGAAGCAATAATCACTACTCCTTAATATCTCTTAACATCAATGGATTCAATTCCCCAATAAAAAGACATAGACTAACAGAATGGATACGTAAATAGGACTCTACATTTTGCTGCATACAGGAAACACACTTCAGTGTCAAAGACAAAAACTACCTTAGAGTAAAAGGCTGGAAGACAATTCTACAAGCAAATGGTCTCAGGAAACAAGCCGGAGTTGCCATTCTAATATCAGATAAAATTGACTTTCAACCTAATGTCATCAAAAGAGACATGGAAGGTCACTTCTTGCTGGTCAAAGGAAAAATCCAACAAGAAGAACTCTCAATCCTGAACATCTATGCTCCAAATACAAGGGCGCCCTCATTCATAAAAGAAACTTTACTAAAGCTCAAAGCACACATTGCACCTAACACAATAATTGTGGGTGACTTCAACACCCCACTCTCCTCAATGGACTGATCAGGAAAACAGAAACTAAACAGGGACACAGTGAAACTAATTGAAGCTTTGGACCAAATGGGTGTGTGTGTGTGTGTATGTATGTGTGTGTGTATATATATATATATATATATATATATATATATATATATAGAAACACATTTCTTCCCAAAGCAAAAGAATATACCTTTTTCTCAGCACCTCATGGTATCTTCTCCAAAATTGAGCATATAATTGGTCACAAGACAGACCTCAACAAATATAAGAAGATCGAAATAATCCCATACCTCCCATCAGATCACTATGGAGTAAAAGTTGTCTTCAATAGCAACAAAAACAACAGAAAGCCCACATATACATGGAATCTGAACAATACTCAATGATACCTTGGTCAAGGAAGAAATAAAGAAAGAAATCGAAGACTTTTTAGAATTTAATGAAAATGACGGCACAACATACCCAAATCTATGGGACACAATGAAAGCAGTGCTAAGAGGAAAACTCATAGCCCTGAGTGTCTCCAAGAAGAAACTGGAGAGAGCATACACTAGAAGCTTAACAGCACAACTGAAAGCCCTGGAACAAAAAGAAACTAATTCACCCAGGAGAAGAAGACAGGAAATCATCTGGAATAACTGAAAAACAAAATTTTAAATTTAACTTTAATTTAAACTTAATAACGGATATAGAAAACTTAAATATTCTGGAGCAGTTCAGGTATTTTATTCTATTTTTTATGCCACAATTTTAATACCATTTAAATGCAGAATAACCATGGGTGCCTCACTTAAAGAGGGAGATAAATTCTTCTTTTCTCTGTATAGCCCTGGCTATCCTGGAACTCACTCTGTAGACCAGGCTAGCCTTGAACTCAGAAATCCACCTGCCTCTGCCTCCCATGTGCTGGGATTAAAGGCATGTGCCACTACTGCCAGGCTGGGAGATAGGTTCTAAGAAGTATACCATTAGACAGATCATTATAAACACCAGAGAGCATAAACAGGAACTTAGTATAGCCAATTCAATGTGGACATTTGATCCAATCAAAACAAAGGGTAAAGATACAATGCCTAAGGCTAATGATGGTGCTGAAGGACTGTTCTATTTTACTGTAAATGTATTTTTGAAAATAAAAAAATACACATTAAAATATTAAGGTACATTATAGTATAGCAAATACATAAATCATTAGGAGTAATTTTTTCTCATTTATGCAACTACATTGCTATATGGTTATATACAGCAAGTACTGTGGAAGGTTTGTTTATACCAGCATCATCATGAACACAGAGTATGTTGTGCTTTGTTACAGTAGCATTAGATGACATCAAATTTTCAGCTCCATTATAACCTTATGGGACCAATATATGGTCTGCTAAACAAAATATTGTTATATAGTTCATGAATGCTTTTAATGAAAAATTATATTCTAATTGAGATATACTATCAGTATAAAATACAGTCTGGATGTCAAAAACTTGTTACTTTAAAGATTTAAACTATATTAGTTTTATATTTACTACATATTGAGATAGTCATAATTTTGATATACCCTATAAGACATACTATTAATTTTCTTTCTGCCTCCCTCCCTGGGGTGACTACTCCTGAGCTACCCCTCCAGATATTTCTTTAGTTTAATTTGGGTATTTTAAATGATGCTCTAGCTACATGAAGTGATAAGATGTAAAAGCATGTGAAAAAAAAACAGTATTTGTGTACCATCTACTTCTGCAAATGCACACAGTTTATAAAGTTATTAACAAAAACTGGGAAGACATATGCAACTTTTTTGAGGTTTTATTTTTATGTGTATTAACATTTTGCCTGCGTGTGTGTGTGGGTGTGTGTGAGAGAGAGAGAGATGAGAGAGAGAGAGAGAGAGAGAGAGAGAGAGAGAGAGAGAGAGAGAGAGAGATAGGCTGGTGCTTTAAAAGGACACTGAATCACTTGGAATTAGTTACAGACATCTGTGAGTCACTGGGTACTGGGAACTGTTGTTTTGTAATTTCAAAACTAATATTAACTTTAAAAAATAAGCATAGAGGTTTTAAATTTCAAGAGCGACACCAACACTTAAAGATATATCAGGCTAGGGATGTATGTGGCTTAGGGGTAGCAATTTCCTGTGTGTGAGGATTTGGGTTTGATTCTCTCTGGCAAAAAGGTCAGATTCATAAATTCTAACAGCATTCTGTTATCATCTTAATGACTCACTCTAACAAGGGGAAGAGAAGCAGCCCATCAGGTACAAGCACTTGTGCAAACATGATCACCTGAATGTGATCTCTGAACCTACGTAGGGTGCAGAGAGAGAACTAAGTTGTCCTTTGACCTCCACATGCAAGTCACAGTACACATTCACCTGTACAGACACACACCCACCTGTAGTCTAAGTAACATTTTTTGCAGATCAATACCTAAGATGACTATACTGTTAATCCTATAAGACCCTCCACACACACCATACAAACACAATAGTGCATATTTAAAAGATACAATTAAAAAATACTCAAGGAATTCTAGTTATTAAACTCGCATGGTTATTGCTTTGTTCTAAATGTATTCACTATGTAGTCTCTCCATTCCCTCCAATTAATCATTTCCCTTAACACATGCTTACATAAAGTTTTACACCTCTAAAACTTTATTACAAGATATTTCAACTTCTTAACTAATTTACAGTCTACTAGAGAAAAAACATTTCAAAGGTCAGTAAATTCGTAGATGACTACCTCTATCTAGATGGCTGGCTGGTATACAAATTAGAAATACTGGGGGAGGGGGTATTGCTTTGTCAATGAAGAAGTACCAAATAACCCGTTTAGAGGACAGGAATATTAACCAAAATGAAAACTAATAAAGACACAGCAAGACTAATCTGTAAGGTTAGACTGAGAAAATTGTAACAATATATTGGATTATAAAGTGAGGATGTGTCACCAGAACAGGAAAAGAATCTTGACAAAGAAGATGGTGAATATATACATATGTCACCAAACAAGAAACCATGAACTTTTGGTACCATGGTATTACTGAGAGTACAAACAATGCTCTAGTTTGCAAGGTCTTAGAGGAGAGAGCAGGAATCTAGTCTAAGTAACATTTTTCGCAGATCAAGTAAGATGACTATACTGTTAATCCTATAGTTAAACGGAATTGGTTACACTTTTATTTAAGAATGTTAAGTACTCAATTGGTACAAAACACTTGAAATAGTCACTGACAAGAAAGAGATAACTAAGGCAGAATTCTTGTCCTTTGTGTTTGGCTGCTGTTGTTTTGAGACAGTCTTATGTGGCCCAGCCAAGACAGCCTGGTACTCACTCTGCAACTTACACATTAACTTGTGGCTATCCTTTACTGCCTTATACCCTTATATTTAAAAAACCTAAAATCGACCACTGAAATCAAATAACAAAAACTCAGTACAATGTTAATTGTTGACCACTGTATCAGAACTACGGAAAGAGAATCCTAGGAGAACTAGCATAAAAAGAAAATATGGGGACTGGAGAGATGGCTCAGCGGTTAAGAGCACTGACTGCTCTTCTGAAGGTCCTGAGTTCAAATTCCCAGCAACCACATGATGGCTCACAACCATCTGTACAGTTATAGTATACTCATATACATAAAATAAATAAATTAATCTTAAAAAAGAAAAGAATACAAAGCTCAAATGATTCATTCTTCGAAGTAGTAACACAAACACATTAATACTAATAAAAATAAATGCTTCTCAAATTTCAACTCTCCCAATTAAAAAATATATGGAATAAGCCATCTTGAATCTCAGCACTCAGGAAGCAGAGGCAGGCTGATCTCTGAGTACAAAGAGAGCCTAGTCTACATAGTGAGTACCAAGCCAACCAAGGCTACATAACTAAGAGCCTGCCCCCCCTCCCCAAAAAGTAAACACATGAGAGGCAGAGCTGGGGGAGACAGTATACAACAGCTTATTGCTAAAGAGTTTGCCTAGCATGTAAAATCCCTAGCACAGGAGTGGGGGGTTGGGGGTGTGGGGCATATATAGTAAATATAATATAGTGGGAAACTCCAAATAATGTTTGAGAGTCAAACAGAAAAGCTGTGTAGAATTTGAATTTATGACATAAGTCAACTGTTTAAGGTAGAGCAACAAACTATTTTCCCCTTCCAACTTTTACTGCAGAGAAAAATACCTGACCTTGATGTACAATTATCTCATCACTGAATCTTGGGATTATGACAACCAATTCAAATACTCCTATAAAGTTACTAAAGCAAATTATTAACAATTATCTAATCTATTTAAAATATATCTAAATATAATGGTAGTCAGGAAGCTGACTCAGTAGAATCACAAGTTTGAGACCAGCATGGGATACATAGTAAACTGAAAGTCAGTTGGGGATATACAAGAAGACTGTTTCATACAAAAAAAAAAAAAGCAAAAACAAAAACAATCCAAATAAAAACCCAACAACAACAATAATAATTTAAAAATATAACTAAATACAACTCATTTCTATCATCATCCTTCACTATACCAAACCTAGCTCATATTCTATCTCCCACTTATTTTTTTTTAACTTTTATGGAGACACAAATATATACCAGAAACTGTTTCTTATTCTTATTTTTTTATTTTTTATTTATTTTTTATTTTTTCGAGACAGGGTTTCTCTGTGTAGCCCTGGCTATCCTGGAACTCACTCTGTAGATTAGGCTGGTCTCGAACTCAGAAATCCGCCTGCCTCTGCCTCCCAAGTGCTGGGATTACAAATATGCACTATCACTGTCTAGCTACTGTCTCTTATTCTTGATGCATCATCTTAGATAACTTTCAAAATAAAACCTATGAGTTAATCACCAGTATAAGTTTATACTGATGTCAACAAAATTAATTCAGAACACGTGACACTCCCACTTCAAATTTCTGGCCAACCTAAAACAAACAGAATTGTCACTAGAAAGATAGCCCATTACATTTGTACACAATCATAAAAACCTGAATTTGATCCCCAGAACAGAGACAGGCAGATTCATGGGCTTGCTGGCTAGACAGCCTAGCCTAACTGGTAAGTGGCAGGCCAGCAAAAGACACTGTCTCAAACAGTAAGATGGACAACTCCTAAGGAACAATACCTGAAGTTGTCTACCCTCCACATACGTGAACCCACAAATACACACAGAGTTAAGAAAAAGAAAGTGAACAGAATTGCCTTCAATTTCAAATTCTTGTTGGGCAGTGGTGGCACAGCCTTCAATTTCAGCACTCTGGAGGCAGAGGCAGGCGGATTTCTGAATTTGAGTTCAGCCTGTTCTACAAAGCAAGTTCCAGGACAGCCAGGGCTACACAGAGAAACCCTGTCTCAAAAAACCAATCCAAGCCAAACCAAACCAAACTAAGAACAAAAAACAAAACAAAAAAAAACAAAAACCCAATTTCATAGTTTATAGGATTAAAAAGACTTCAAATATTAAGTCAAAGTTAAAATTTGAGAAAATTATAAAAATGGAATTAAGTATATAGTATGTTCTATCCTGAACTGTTTTTCACAATAAACTTCTTTTAAATTTCTTTTAGATTTTGGGTGTACGAATGTTTTTCCTGCATGTATATATACAGATCACATGTGTTCCTGGTGCCCATGGAGGTCAGGAAGAGGCTTTAAATCCCTGGGAGTTAGATGGTTATGAGGTACTACACTGGTCCTTTGCAAGAGAAGCAAGCACTCTTCACTACCAAGATCTCTCCAGTTAAATACCACTAAATACCCAACATCAAATGGTCTCTTTCTCATTCCTAGAGATTCTCCAGTTCTTCAGATAGCAAGTGAAAATCTTACAATTTCCATCTCCCTCCATCTATCCACAGTATGGTGCAGAGTTCTCTCCATTTCAGACGTCAGCCTTATGTACTAAGACTCCTGTGATTCTGATCATGCAGCTATTTATTATCCATGAATCCCATGATCCTTCCTCAGGTTCAAGAATTTGTCAAATTGTTAAGGAACTCAAGAAGGTATTTTGCATATAATCTCTGGTTTACATAAAAGAATGCAATTTAGGAAATCCTCATAGGAGAGATGCAGAGGGGAAAGCATGCAGGTAAGAAGACGTCCAGTTCCGGTGGCTTCTCCAGTGCACCACTCTCCTACATATACCAACCCAGAAGATTCTAAATGCAATCAGTTAAAAGTATTTTTAATGTAAGCTTTATTTTCACAGCATGATTGATTTAATCACTGGCTACTGGTAACTCTACTCCATCTTAACTCCTCTGAGGTACAGAATTAACCTCTAATCATCCCTTGATCTTTCAGGTGGCCAGTCCCAACCTGAAGCTATTTAAGAGTCCAGGCAAGAAGTATGTCATTGCAACAAAAGACACTCTTATCACTAAGGAAATTCCAAGAGATTTAAAAGCTCTACGTCAGAAACAGAGAACAAAGAGCAAACACATTTCTCATTACATCACTGCCACACTAAGCAGTAAGATACTCAGATAAAAAGACATTGTTTCTACCCAGAGCAAGCTTAATTAGTAATCTGCTCAAGATTCTTTACTCTAATTCAAGTATATTTTGAATACCAAGTAAGTTGAAGGTATCTTTCTTCAAAATGATTGTAATCTTATCAAAAAGACAATGTTAAGTAAATCTTAAGTAGGCTACACTACAAAGAAAAAACAGGGTTTGAGGTTAAAATGAATTTCCAATCTTCACTATCACTTACAATATGATTTTGAATAAATTAATTTGAATCTCAATTTCCTCATTTCCCAAAGAGAGAATTCTGGTTAAAACTTGGAAATGTGGTTGGTAATACTTAAGGATGAGATACAAAGGCAACCAACATAGCTTAGCACATCAAGAGATGAAACAAAGAATAGCACTTGAATTAAAAGTTAGGGGAAAACAAAAAACAAAACAAAACAAAACAGAAAAAAAGCCGGGCAGTGGTGGCACACACCTGAAATCCCAGCACTTGGGAGGCAGAGGCAGGCGGATTTCTGAGTTCGAGGCCAGCCTGGTCTACAGAGTGAGTTCCAGGACAGCCAGGGCTATACAGAGAAACCCTGTCTCAAAGAAACAAAAACAAAAAACAAAACAAGAGTTAGGGGAAAGCAAAAATCCGCCTCCCCCCCCCCCCAATGGCAAAGGTGAGCTAGAGGAGCATTTCAGAGGTTAGAAACATTTTCTGCTCTTGTAGAAGACCTACTTTCAGTTCTAAGCACCCATGCCAGGCGGCTCAGTGACTATAACTCCAGCACCAGGGTATTAAACATTCTCTTCTGCCCAAGTTCCGATTTATGAGTACTTTACTTACATATGCGCACACCCACACCTATTTACACATAATTAAAAACAAACAAAACAAAACCCTTTTAAACTTCCAAGAGCCAACCAGTAAAATGACCAGGCCTAACAAATGGAGTTCACTCTTTAGGGTCAACATGGTAAAGAGAACCAGCTCCTGAAAGTTGTCCACAGATCTGCATACTTAGCCTGTGGAAACATGAATGATACCACAGCCTGTGTGTGAGAGAGAGCGCACACTCACATGCGCCACACACATTACTAAACACAGTATTTTAGATCCCCCAATAAAATTATAACAAAGTTAAATACCTATTAAATTTAAATGAAATGTTTCTTCTAAAACTCTTATTTCCTAGACTGATTTTTTTTTTTGAGGGGGGTGGGCTGACTTAAAGGAGAGGTGTGTAGGCAAAACCTAAAGGTCAAATCAAGCACCCACACACCCTTTTTTTACAGGTGCAAAATAAAGACCTTCGAATCAAGACAGACTACATTAGGACAATGATCCCAAAAGACTACAAAGGATCACATTTATGCTGCTGTTGATGTAAACAAAACCTTCGGCATATAAAAGTGTAATATGTACAGTATAATTATGTGTAGTATGCGTACTTGATAATGGCAACAAATTATACCACTGGATTGTTTTTATTATTTATACAATATTTCTAGTCATTAGAGTCTTATGCCTACTTATAAAAAATGCTTACTGTGATGAAGTATGTTTTGTTGAAATGGCAGTAAATACTGTATTCAGAAGTCTCAGAGTAACTTACCCACACCATTTAAGTTTGTGTAAGTACTTTGTGACATTCACACCATGAAAAAAATTATGAATGATATATCACATTTTTCAGAACATACACATGTCAGTAAGTGATGCGCAAATCATAAAGTTTTATTAGAATATAGTCATGATTGTTTGGATAACTACCCTTGCACTCTAACAGCAGAACTGAAAACCTATAACAGAGACAAAATGACCCATGAAGTTTAAAATATTTACAGAAAGTAATCTTCCCCTGCCTTATGAGATCAAAAGACAACCTAAGAGGCCTCAAAGCCTTTATGTTTAGGGTCTTTGAGCAAATTATTAACTAAAAAAAGGAACCATAAACTTAAAAAACAAGAAGGCCAAATATTAGAATTACTGTTAAATATTTGATAAACTCAAATTTTGAAAATTTGTTAAACAGCTCAATTATTAAGTTACTGAAGTCTTAATCTTCACAACTAAGCTCTCCTCTGTAGTTTGACAGAAGAAAACTTTTCATAACTCAAAATATATTTAATGAGGACACAGGTTTTTCTATTCACCCACTTTTCATGAAGGTATTAAGCTCAAAAATCTAGCCTTTATTTTATATTTTACTTCACTTTTTAATGTACTCACTAGCTAGCAAGCGATCTACTCTGACCAGCCCACAAATGTACGTGACTTCTAAGATATTTTGGTATAAAGAAATAGAATGGATTTTGTTTTGATTCTTTAAAATCCCTAAGTTTTCACGATAAATAAAAACTCTGAATTAAATAATTTTGTCTTTGTTCAAAATAAAAACTCACCAGCTGGAAACAGTTGTACATACATACCTTGAATCCAGTATTCATGAGGCTGAAGTAGGAAGATACTGAGTTTGAGGCTAGCCTGGGCAATACTGTGAGATCCTGTCATTCATTCATATATATAATGCATAGTATAACAATTTATATTACTGGAATTTTTTTTTACTATTTATACTATACTTCTAAACACTATTTTAGGGACTACTCTTACTTAAAATATATTCATTATACATTTAAAATTCATTGTCTTAAAGGAACAGTTCCACATTTTTTACCAATAGACTGAAGTAAGATTTTTCAGACCAATACTTCTCAAATTTTCTCTGCACTGCAATTACCCCAGTTTTCTTTTAATTCTTCAAATGAGTATTTGGTGTCCATATGCTTTTGTATGCTCTGCCTGGTAAACTCCTTCCTGTGTATGTATGTGGGAGGGTGTTTGTTTGAGACAAGATTCATTCTGTAGCTAAGGCTGTCTCAGAAGTCACTTTGTGGCCCAGGCAGGCCTCAAAGGCAATTTTCCTGCGTCAACCTTCCATGTGCTAGGATTACACGATGAGCTATCACATCTGACTTGAGCAGCTTTTCCTCAAACTTACTCACACAGAACTCAGTTCCTTTGTGTCACATATGCAGGGGCATAATTATAATTTTGTTCTGTCCTACCTTCTCTGCTGAATAATTCACTGACCTATGGTAAGGACAGGGATATCAAGCCAAGCACTGGCTGGTTTGTATCATCACTACCTTTTTGTGTAAGTGAGCTCTGACACTTCTCAGGTTAAAGCCTAAGTAATGCTAATGAAGGAACCAAAGAGGCAACTTTGTACTTGGGACAACTTCAGTACTAGTCCTGACTGTAATGTAACCTGGGAGAGAGTACCTCATTACTACTGCATTACTCACAACATATCCCTGTCATCAAGTGATGCATGAACCATAAAGTTTTATTAAGAGAACTAAGTATCTACAGCAGAGGGCTTTTTGGTACTTGCAGAAATTATCACGTGTGCAAGCTGAATCTATTTCTTTATCAATCTTAAATTCTTACTTGGATGGCCTCATCCTTTATAGGGAATACAATTTCTTCCAAGGCATTCCCTGGATTCTAGATCTTAAGATACAAATTGTTAGACCTTTTTCTTTTTACTTTGTTTTCCCCCACCTTAATTAGAACTTTACTTTGAAATTCATAGGCAGTTGTAAGAAAATATACAGAGCTCCTAATCTTTGCTAACCTTGGTTTTCAACTACAGTACAATATGGTTAAGTCCATATTTTCATAAAGACCCTTGGCATAGCCCTTTGAAGATTACACCTATTCCATGGGATGCCTGTAACCTCTAACAACTAATCTGTTCATCCATTCTTTTATTTTATTTTACTTTATTCATGTATTTATTTTTGGTTTTTTTGAAACAGAGTTTCTCTATGTAGCCCCAGCTATCCTGGAATTTGCTCTGTAGACCAGGCTGGGCTCAAACTCACAGAGATCCACCTGCCTCTGCCTTCTGAGTGCTGGAATTAAAGTCCTATGCCACACTGCCTGGCTTCTTTATCCATTCTTAATTCTGTCAGTTCAGGTACATAATGTAAGTGGAACCACATAGTAACTTGAGAACCCCCTCACCACTACCACCACCACCACCACCACCACCACCACCACCACCACCACCACCACCCTCCTGCAAGCAGGATTTGGAGATTAATCCACATTATGTCATGTATTAATCTGCTTCTTTTTACTGCTGAACATAATCTCCTGGGATGAGTATGCCAGCTAAATTTTTTTCCCATTGGGAGATATGTATTTTAATAGGAATTAAGTTTCTATCAACATCTGTATTAAAAAAAAAAAAAAAGAAAACAAGCCAGCCTGGTCTACAGAGTGAGTTACAGGACAACCAGCGCTATACAGAAAAACCCTGTCTCAACACTATCCCCAAACATCAAAAACAAAACAAGCAAATAACAAAAACCATAATTCATGTTCTAAAGCTATTTTAACATGTCTAAAGAACCCAGTGTGAAGGATATTTGACTACAGTGATACATATAACATTTTCTTTGATCACCTTGCAATTTTAAAGGAGAGTCTACAAACTCCATTATGACATTTTAAGTCCATGACTGAGGATGGCTTACCTGATGCAAGCATGAGAACTTGAGTTCAATTCACTGAATCCACATGAAAACTCTAGCTGTTGTGGCTCTCACTTGGAAGATAAAGATAAGATCCCTGGGGCTCTGGTGCCAGCCAGCCTAGCTTAATCACTGTGCCCCAGGCCACTGAGAGATACAATCTCAAAAACACAAGGTGGGCAGGTCCTAGAGAACATCAAAGGTAGACCTCTAATACAGATGCACATAAGCATGAACATACATTTGTACAAAGCATTTTTAACATGCAAAACACACATAATTGTTAAGAGATCTTTTTTGTTTTTTTGGATTCATTTTTTTTTTTTTTCCGAGACAGGGTTTCCCTGTATAGCCCTGGCCATCCTGGAACTCACTCTGTAGACCAGACTGGCCTTGAACTCAGAAATCTGCCTGCCTCTGCCTCCTAGAGTGCTGGGATTACAGGCGTGCGCCACCACCGCCCAGCTAAGAGATCTTAATTCTCCTAATTTTATACATAATTTATAATTTACCCAAATTTATTTTTTGTTTAAAATAATCCTAAAACATACTAGTGTAATTCAACATTGGAAAAACTAGTATAAATCATGTTAATAGACTAATAGGGGAAAAAGAAATCATGGTCATCTCAAGAGATGCAGACAAAATATGATAACATTTGACAACCACTATGACAAAAAATTACTTCAATAACCTGGGAAATACCAAGTTTCATTTAGTTTGAAGAATCCATAAAATGGCCTATTTTTTAAAAGTGAAAATGCAACGATCTCACTTCATAAGAATATCCTTTTATTTATCCTAGTCTAAACCATTGGAAATCCTAGCCAGTGTAAGTTTAAAAAAAGAAAGAACAAACTTTAAAATAAAAAAAAAATCATTCAAACTAAAATGAATTTTCTTTATATTACAGCTCTTTAATTAGAAAATCACAATATACCAACCACTACAGTGTTGGGGGGGGAGGGGAGAAAACCAATAAATGAGTCTAGGAAAAAAAAATCAGGGGCTAGAGAGATGGTTCAGCAGTTAAGATTTATATGTGGTACTTTTTCAGAGGAACTAGGTTACCAGCACCCACATTGTCGCTAACTGTCCATAACTCCAGTTTCAGGAGATCTGATGTTCTTTTCTGACCTTGTGACATACTTGGTGCACAGGCACATATGCAAACCAAATACATTTATATACATATGTATTTGGCATACATTACATATATATATATTTGGCACCAAATACTTAATAGGCTCAGCTATCTGGGAGACTGAGACAGGAAGATCACTTGAGCTCAGCATTTCAAGGTCAGTCCAGATAACAAACACTGTATCAAGAAAGGGGGATAGGTGGTCGTGCAATGATGCATGCTTATAATCTTCAGTACTTAAAGACACTGAGGCAGGATTTGTAAGTTCAAGACCAGGTTGGGCTACACAATGAGATCCCCATCTCAAAAGACAAAATAAAAAACAAAATATAAGGTGAACTTATACAATTTAATTGAATTATTAATAATTAAAATTTAAAAATTAAATTATTAAATTGAATTATTAAATTATTAGTTTCTATTTAATTGATCATAAACTAGAAACTATTTTAATTACCATTTTGCCATTTATAATAGAATAAAAAGACTGAAATACTTAAAGACTTAATAATATGCAGAATCTATTTGTTGAAAAATTTAAAACTCTCATAAATAAAATCAAGAGCAAAATTAATGAGGAGAAATGCTGTGTTATAATTACTAGATAGACTCCAATACAGCTTAGGGTTAAGCAGTTATCCAGATGCTCAAGACCCCAGCTTCAATTATTAGTATCACAAAATTAAATATAAATAAAAAAAAATTGACAAGATGAAGTCACCAAAAGTCCAGGCTGATTTACAGATGAATCAATTCCAATCAAAATACCAATGTATTTCTGTTGCTATCAACAACCTGATTCTAGGTATTGTATGGAAAAGCAATGGAACTAAAACAACCACAGTGAATTTGAAAAGGGATACTTGGAGTATTCACATTACTGTTTGCTAAGACATATTTAATATTCAATAATCAAGACAATGTATTATTAGTAAAAGACAAATAGATCACTAGAAAATATCAATACTGTGCTGTTCTGACAAAAGCTTTGGGCATTTCAAGAGGTCCTCAAGTGTCATGAAAAAATACAAAAATGAAACTACTTGTATTTTTCATTTTATATTAAAATTAATGCAATGGAACACAAATCTAAGTGTGAAATATAAAAATATATAACTTGTGGGAAAAAGTAAAGAAGGCTCTCAATGAGCCTAGGTGAGGCGGATTTCTTCAGATGCAATATCTCAGATCGGATCCATAAAATAAACAATTGCTCATTTGGACTTCATCAAAGTTTACAATGTCAACACTTCAAAAGACAGATATGCAGATGAAAAGGTTAATAGGTTAGGAGAAAAATCTGAGCAAATTACTTATCTGATCAAAGAAAAAGAACTGTAAAAAAACTATCAAAACCTGGGTTGGGGGTTGTTTATTTTGGAATAAACAAATCCAAAAAAAAAAAAAACAAAAAAAAAGAGAGAGAGAGAGAGAGAGAGAGAGAAAGAAAGAAAGAAAGAAAAAAAGAAACAGCAGCAAAATTACAGCAAAAGTAGTGGCTCTTAAGATATTCTAATGATTAGGACTTGTGAATATATTTGGTTATGTGTCAGTTTAATTAGGTTGTTAATCAGCATCTTAGACTATGGAGATTATTCAGGTGGGCCTAATTATCATGAGTCTTTAAAAGGAGAGAGAGGAAGGGTGGAATCTGGGGAAAAAGATGCAACAGTAGAAACAGCTTCTAGATGGGAAAAAGAAGCTGGTGTGTTTGAAGATGGAAGAGAGGAAGCCCCCAAGCAGAGGAATGTGCTTCATTTCCAGAGGTAGAAAATGGTAGGAAATGGATTCGCCTATAGCACCTGGAGGATGCAGGGCACAGCTCTGATAGGACTTTAAATTTAGCCCAGGGGACCTGTCAAGCTTATGGAATTAAAAATTCTTAAGTATGTGATTCTTTAAAGGCCATTGTGTTTGTGGTACTTTGGAGCACTCTAGAAACCTAGCACACCTAGTATACTTAGGAAATTCTCTTCAAAGTAGCTGAACCACTTTCCATTCCTGCCAGCAGTGTATGAGAGTTCTGTAGTTTTATATCAGCACTTGGTAATCAGCCTTTTTCATTCCAGCCATTCTAACAGGCATATATATGTCATTGTATTTTTAAAATTAAGAGTTCTCTAAAAATTAATAGTGTTGAATATTGTTTGATATGCTTATTTGCATGCACTGTTAGTGAAATAACGAAATTCTTTGATTTCTTTGAAATCCGCCTGCCTCTGCCTCCCAAGTGCTGGGATTAAAGACATGTGCCACCACTGCCCGACAACTACTCTGTTTCTTGACTGTGCCAATATATAAAATTTTAATCTTTTAAAGAAAGGAAACAAATACATAATTTCTCATCCAAATGATCAGAAAAATTTAAAACTGACAATGCTAACCATGGGCAAAGATAACACTTCCACTCATAGAGTAAATGCAGGGGGAAAAATCATTTGCCCTCAAAGGATAACCTGGCTGTAACCAATCAAGTTAAAAATGCACATCAAACTGCTGTCAACAGTTCCCTTTGCAGGTGGTATACATCTTGGGAAAACACACACTTTTCAGAGATACACAGAAGTATATTCATTAAGCACTGTTTGAAGTATTTAAAAAAAGAAAAAGAAAAGAAAAAGCTTCAGAAAAGAAATAAATTGTATAGTTATTAAAAAAGAAAGAAAACAGAAAAAACACAGACAGAAGTGAGGAGGGCAGGGCATACAACCCTGGCAGTAATTATTAATATGATGTGGAGAAAGTAATTTACTGATTTAATTAACAATTAGTAAGGAGCTGGGCGTGGTGGCACATGCCTGCAATGCTGAGACTTAGGAGTCTGAGGCAAGAGAATGAGGAGTTTGGGCCAGTCTAGGTTACACTAACCAGGTGCAGGGCTACAAGCCAAGCAAGACGCTAGGAGAAGCGGGCAGGCATGTGCAACAAGGACACCATTAGAAGAAGACCAAGGCAAGTATGAAGCACTTACTTCAAACTCATCACCTCTTCCACAACCCTAATTTGTCCCTGAGACCTGAAAATGTTCTGTACATATACAAGATTACTTCTAACTTAATGATTCTGAAATTCAGTAAGTGTATAATAAACACTCTGAAATCAGGAAAACATCGGAGAAATAGGACACATTAATATACTGATACATAAGTCAGACCAATTTTTCCCCAAAACATTTCCAAATTACTGTTCACTGTAACATACATGAAAAGAAAGCATGAAAAGTTAAAAGAATATGCTAAATATTGTCATCTTAAATTTTTTGAAAGTCTGACTGTTGTGACAGTTAAATGTAGGTTAACTTGGTAAGACTACAGTGCTCACTTGAGTCCAATTTGAGCGCAAATGTTCATATGAGGGTAGTTTGTGATTAATATATATGATCCATCAAAGGACTTCAAGGAGGTTATTCTTGACTATGTGAGTTTATTAATGCATGCAGTGCACACATTCCCGGAGAAACCTCAACAGAAGAGAACACCAAACAGTGGCTGAGAACTCTGGTCTACACAGTATCTTAAAGAGTAGAAGGATTTTATTCATGACAAGACAGAAAGCAGATTTGGTTTTTGGCTTACATAGGTGGGGAACTATGGGTAGTGAGTCTGAGATTTTTAATCAGATCACAATACAGCAGGCTAGATGGAGGGCTCAGCATTAAAGTTTATATACTGCTCTGGCAGAGGAACCAAGTTATGTTCCCAGCACCCACAATGGGTGGTCCCCGAGAGTCTGTAACTCTAGTTCTAAGGGAATGCAATGCCTTCAGCTTCCACTGGCAATGTCCCGCCCCCATGCACATATAAATAAAAATAAATCTTTTTTTTTTTAAATTACAATTCCAAAATGACATGCATAGTTAAGCCACGGTACCACTTTGGATAACCCTTAGGTAGAATTATACTAAGTCTCTCATCTATTTTAACATTCTAAAAAATATATCACTATTATTTGCCAAATTCAGGGTGATGACTTTTAGCCATTCGTGGCAAATTTACTAAATTTTTAAATCTTTTTATATCTTTGTTTTACCTATAAAGCTCTTTGAATTTTAATGTAAGCCTGCTACAACAGTTTAGAATGACCTTTAAAACAAGAAATTCTGTCCACAGAAATACTATAAACACAGCTCATCTTCAAGAAAGGATAGTTAATTTTCATTCCCACCAATACCTATACTTAAAAGACACCAGCACATCACATAATTTGTTCCTGTTGCAAAATTTAACAAGTTATTAATTTCTGGCATAATTAAAAAGTATAATTAGAATACTATCATTAAAACATGACTGTGCCTTATTAAAACCTGAAATACCTTCCACCTTATCCGCTAAATCAAAACTTTAGAATTCTTGCTACACTGGCTTTCAAAATGTAAATTCTTGAAACTCTAAATTAGACACAACACACTAAAAACCCTCTTAGGTGCTGCACTCACTTTAGAGTAGAGTGTCATGGAAAACCTTTCGACCGAATCTAAATTCCACACACATTACTGTGTGTCAATCAGCTGGACAGAAGGTGAGTGCTATCCTTAGTAGGTTACGTAATTTACAATAAAGATCGTTCCAAGCGGCATTCATTGAAAGTAGCTTACAAGCATTTTCAGGCTTCAAAGTTCAACGGACAATCTCCGTCTAAGTTCTGAGAAAGCACTACAGACACCGGCTTTTCTTTAGCAGTGGTCACAAGGAAGCAGGAACTGTTTATCTGAAGAACGCAATGAGTAGCAGAACACCAGGAGCTGACTCAGGCACAGGAACGCTGGCTGCATTCCGTCTTCCACGGGAAAGTGTTTCCCAGGCTGGTTCCCCGATCCGGCCGGGGGTGGGGTTAGGGAGAGTCCCAGGGACTCGCGAACTCCGGGCCTGGGCGCAGCGAGACGACTCCCTGCCGTGGCCCACGCAAGTCCGGCGGCGGGGTGGCCCGCCACCGCGCCAAGGTGCGTCCCCGGCCCAGGGAGCCAGCCGGCACGGCGCGGGGAGCGTTCCTCCGAGGGACAAAGGTTGGGCTGACACCGCGGCGCCGGGCTCGGCCTGGGGGCTCCCCAGGGGACCCTCGCGGTGCGGCGGGTCTGGGAGGGGGTGCGAGCCCCGCCGCCCCTCCCCCGCCGCACTCCCGGGAACCTGTTGATTAAGATCGCCACAGCCCGGCCGCTGCGGGTCCGCCCCTTACCTCCAAGCCCTGGCAGCGGCCGATCCACTCGCTCTTACTCGCTCCTCAATGCAGCTCAAGCGACAGCCCTCGGTCTGGCGGCCCTCAAAACACCGGATAAAGAATCCAGAAACTCCCGATTCCCCCCACTGCGGGAGTCTTCAGTCCCCGCCCCCTCCCCACCGCCAGCCTCCTCCGTCGCCGCCGTCGCCAGCGACTCCTCCTCGAGGCCGCGCGAGACCAGCCCCCGCGGCTGACGCGCGACCGCGCACGCGCCCCTGGGACTCTGGCGCAGCGGGCGCGCCTATCCCAGGCCGTTCCCGGTGCGGTCCGCCCACGGCCGGGAGAGAGGCTGGAACGGATCGTCCAATCCGGAGCGCGCGTGGGGAGCGGGTCCGCTGATTGGTCCGCCCTGTTTCCCTGGACGCTCGGGCGCGCGCACTGGCGCGCCTGGAACTGCGGAGCGCTTATTCCAACCGCTGAGTCGCTTCACCGCCTCAGCTCCACCGGGGTCCTGGCCTCTGTGCGGTCGCCGCACTTCCCTGAGACGGACGCGGAGGCCGCTAAGGCTCGACCGGCCTGGCAAGCAGTCATCTCCCGGGGAAAATCCGATTCCCTTAGAAGAGATTCTTGTTGCCCTGTCAGGCACGTCAAAAATGCTAATGCTCAAAACAACCGTGACGCCAACACCTGGATGAGTATAAAGTCCCACACAATTCCCTGATTCCACAGACAACTCGTTTCTGGAAACCAGGAAGGATGTCACAGTTGTCACAGAAAGGATTGGGAGTTACAGAGGCTAGTCCCAGCGCGAGTTCATGCTGTCAGGACATACCTATGCCACCATCTGGGAAGGGAGGACACCGAAAGTGCCAGAGAGTGTGTCCACGAGGAACAGGATTTGGAGCAGACAGAAAAATGTCCTATGCAGAAAACTCTTCTGGACCAAAATCCATTGCTTCAGCCTGTTGAGTTTTCTCCAGGGGCACGCGTCGCAGACGACTGTCCCTCAGTGCCTTCTTACGTGCAATTAATCATGTCTTTATTTCCACCCACCGTGGTTTTTAAGCACCATTCTCAATACACCCAGGCCCCTACTTACTCTTGTCCTCCTAGGTTGTTCGTATCCCCAGGGAGCACTATGCCCTCTGAAGTAAGCACACCATCCGTTCAGGTGCTCAACATCTCTTTGGATCCTACGCTTCCTGGATCATCAACTTCAAATCTTACTGACATTTTATTTAAATATTTAAAGTTGTTTATTAGTATTTGGTAAGACAGCCAAAGACAAAACTTTTTCTTTTTTTTTTTTTTTTTTTTTTTACATAACACTAAAGACCTCTTTCCTTCTGTCAAACATTCCTCAGTGGACTTTGAGTACAGATGGACAACTTCCAAATATATGTAGCTGAATTGTCTGTTTAACTCATCTTCACAAAGAAGTGAGAATTTGTGAACTGCAAGTAAACTGTCTCCAGAATTCCTAGAAACTGTTAGCCACAAAAGGTTAGTGAGTGTTGACATTCCTTCCTACCTTTTTTTTTTTTAATGCATAAAACATTGTGTAACAAGTACTCTAGTTCCTTTTTTAAAAAGTAGTTCCCTGCCACCACCAACCCCTCTTTGGAAATGTTGACATTTTAGCTAGCTTACTCTCTTTTTGTTTGTTTGTTTTTTGTTTTGTTTTTTTGGATTTGGGTTTTTCGAGACAGGGTTTCTCTGTATAGCCCTGGCTGTCCTGGAACTCACTCTGTAGACCTGGCCTTGAACTCAGAAATCCGCCTGCCTCTGTCTCCCAGAGTGCTGGGGTTACAGGCGTGTGCCACCACCGCCCAGCATCTAGCTTACTCTTGTTGTGAGGACTGTTCTGTGCATGGTAGTGTGTTTGACAAAATAGTTTCTGTCCATTAGATTCCAGGGACATCTCCCTTTCAAAAAGTGACAAAAGATATTTACAGATATTGAGAAAGGGTGGGAGGGAAAATCACCTCCAGTTATGGACCACATCTAGCTTTTTGAAGAAATGATCTCTATATGTAGTGTTCTTTTTTTTAAAGATGTATTTATTTTTTATTTTGTATATATGAGTATTTGCCTGCATTTATGTATGTGTACTACCTGCTTGCCTGGTGTTGGGTACGGCAGAGATCTTTGGACTCCCTGACATTCAGATTGCAGACAATTCTAATTCACCATTTGGGTGCTAGGAACTGGATCCATGTCCTCCTCAAAAGCATCAAATACTATTAACAATTACCTTTCCAGGCTCATAGAAAGCGTTTCTTGTCATACCTTCCAATAGCCCCATCCAGACAGCTTTCCAAAAACTTTCTTCACAAATGCACACCCCTGCTAGGTAGGAAACAGTTGCGTAGGTTTCCCTCTCTATAGGCTCCACTCTGATAAAATGATCAATCACTATTAGTGTGAAGCAATGGGACAGCTGCTACTCTGGATGGGAAATTCCTTTATAAAGTACAGTAAAATTTTATTATTTTGTATCCTAAATATAGTTTTATTTCTAAAAAGAGAAGACTGTGGAAAATATGAAATCTATTTTTTGGTAAATAGAACTTTTTCCAGAACCCCCAGATCACACTAATTCCTGGTCCTGTATGCCAAAATGGGCACTTGGAAGAGTGGAAATTATAAAAACTGCGGGCAAAGTGATGAGAGTGTTATTATGTGGATGTGTGACAAACCTTCCTGGACTTAAATTTTCTATGTGTGATTTAAGAGGGCTTTTGTTTCTGATTTTATGACTGGTAACTTCTGCAAGTGGAGTCTACCATGGACAGTACAGAGTTAAGACAATATAACATTCATCCCAAAGTGGAATAAAATAGGTAATCAGTAATTTATTTAAAAACCTCCTGTTTGAAGAACTGTTCATCCTTGTCAGAAGGCAGTCCTCCTGCTGAGTCACCCTGGCTGATTTGTAACTACCATTATGGATGAATAGAGAAAGCCAAACTATAAAACCAACTGTAAGAAAGAGAACAACCACAGGACACTTTAAATTTGGGGGAACATATTAGCATTGTATTTCAGCCACTGTAAGAAGTCTAAAACCTAAAATCTCAAATTTCAAGGTGCTACTATTTATCATTATTTTTGCAATTTTTAATCATAGGCATTATCTTTTTTGTCTAGTAAAAGAAGTTTTCAAAACTGAGTTAGTTGCATAAGCATTTTTTTTTTCTGAAATAGGTTCTCAATAGATAGCCAAGGACATCCTTGAACCTGCAATTCTTAGCCTTCCTACTGCTACAATTATAGGCTTGTGCTACCATGCCTGGCTTTTGCTTACTTATTTTTAAGTATGAGCTATAATATGTAATACAGTATTGTAATTTCAAACTGAATAAGACAAGTTATGAAACAACAAATTTGTTTCTAAGCCAAAACTATTAAACCGTTGCTCTCATGTAGAATAGAAAGTTCTGCTGTCTGTGATTAGCATTGACTCATTCAGAGTAGCATTGTGCTGTAGGAAACTGCTGATAGACTCTGTTCTGGAGGAGATCACAGAATAGGAACAAGGTAAATACAAACAGTAAGAAAGTATGGAAAATGAAGTCAAACAATCAAAGAAAGATAACGTTCATGGCAAGAGGACCTTCACTAGCTAATAGGATAATAGGTAGTTGAGATTTTTATCAAAGGCTACAAAGTTTTGATAGATTGGAGAAATAAGTTCAAGAGCTCTGTTGTACAAAACAGTGACTATCCTTAATCATGTATGGCATACTTGAAAAACAGAATGAATTTTAAGGTTCTCACCACAAAACATAAGCATATAAAGAAATGTTAATTAGCTCAGTTTGGCCATTCTACAAATATATGCTCATCTGAAAACGTTATACATCACAAATTTATGCCATTTTCATAAATTAAAATTTTAATTAAATTTAAAATAAAAATTAGACTGCATTAGTCACTTCTCAGCACTGAGTCAGAATAACTGAGAAACACAGGGAAACCTTGTTTGGGTTCAGCGTTTCAGTCCATGGGTACTTATCATCACCCTTGCTCTTTGGCCATACTCACAGGTGTGGAAACATGTGGAGCCTCTCAGGTCACAGATGACAAGAGGCAGAGCAAGAGAAAGAGTGAAAGGGTCTGGGAACAAGGGATACTCTTTGAAGGTTATGCACCGTGGCCAACTTCTTCCACTAGGTCCTATCTACTAATAATTTACCTTCAATGTTCTTTTGATGCATTTATCAATCTATTGATGAAGTTGACATCCACTCAGGGTTGGGTTTTGAGAGGGACACTGAGGCAGATTGATCTTTTGGGTAAGAGATTTATTAGAAAAGCTATTAATGCTATTGACAGACAACAACATGGCAGGGCCTTCCAGAAGTCAGTCTCCAAGCCGTCCATAGGAGATAACATCACAGGAGCTCTATTGAAAGTTCAGGTACATGCAACACAATGGGGTTTTTTTCTTATAGGTCTCCAAGGAAGGGGGAGGTTTCATAGTACTGCTTGCAGTTAGACTGTCTTCATTTTCTGGTGGCTGGGAGGAGAGGGCTCCTGCATTCCATGGAGGGAATTAGTGGCTCTGAGGATGCATGGAAAGTGGGGGAGGGCACATTTAGTTAAGGTATACCCACTATACCTAAGTCCTGTGATGTCTGGCAACCTGAGGCTTTAAACCTCTTTAAGGAAGTGGGAATTGAATTAGGACATTTTCTTGTCTCTTGCAATCAAGTTACCTGTGGAGTCTGTTAAGGAGAGATAAAAGAGTTTGCTATTTCCTTTAGAGTAGGTGTAAGAGAAAGGCTACTGTAGGTAGGTGTGGCTTTTGATTAGACCTTACCTCAAAACCTACCACCTTCATGATTCAGTCATCTCTTAATTGTTCCAAAAAGCTGGGAACCAAACTTTGATCCCATGGCCCTTTGGACAGGACACTTCATATTCAAAACACAACAGACATAGCCATTTGTCTAAATTTGAATGACATGTACACAGGGAATCGAAGGCTGGGTTTATTAACCCCAGTATAAGATGTTCAATATTTAGGTGTTCAATGTTATGAATCAATCATTCATAACACCTTCATTTATACATTTCTTAGTGGCCCTGTAGCAAGTTAAGGACATTTAGCTAAATAAAGCATGTTCTATGAAAAAATTTTATTCTGGAGAGAAGTAGTAGGTAAATCTGGAACTTAGAAATTTTCTGATGAAGATATGCTTATGACTAAGTTTCGAAAACCAAGTTCTTAAGAGACTGTAAAATTACATATATCTTTTCCTCATCAATTTCCCAATCAAATTTGTTTCATCTGCACAAAAATATATAAAATAGCTCATGTTAGTATGTGAATGTCATGTTAGTATGTGTGTAGGTATGAATAATATATAGCCTAAACCCTCTATTCTCAAACTCATTTTGATTGAAATGTAATTGCATAAGTGCTACAAACAGCTTTTGTGTCTGGCATGGTGATATATGGCCCATGGTCACAACTATTCCAGAAGCCAAGGCAAGGAGATCGTTTGAACCCAGAAGTTAACACCAGCCTAGAAAAGGGAGAGAGAGAACAACACCCAACTAGTTTGGATAAGAGCTTTCTTAGTTTGTGTGAGACTCTAGGTCCCATCTCCAGCAGAGGCAATATGATAAGAGAGTTGGAACAAAAGAAACTACATCAAGATTAGTATGTGAAAGAAAGCTGTTTTCTGGGAAAGACTGGAACCCCTTCCTTAGCCTGACATCCTCTATGAATAGAGTTTATGTGAAACAAAGCCACAAAATTCAAGCAGGAAGGGAGCAGGACAACAAAGGACAGGATGGCCACAAGCTCTGGGGCCCCTTTCTCAGCTCACCAGACCACTTCCCTGCTGGGGAGACCTTTTTGATTTCAGTCACCAATTTCGTTTCATACCTACCTTGACAGCAAGGACTTTTTCTCCATCTCTTCCTGGTGGCTGAGAGGATTCCCACCTACCCAGTGCGTTCCCACCTATCCAGTGTGTTCCCTTTAAACCTCAATAAAATTCTCCTTGAGCTCCCTTTGAGTCAGTGTCTAAATTCTTTTATTAATAAGGCTAAGAGTCTACAAAGGGAACTTAAGTTTCCCTGGTAACAACAACAAAAGCAACCCCCAGTGTTTGGCTGGGCTTTGTCAATGCTTTAAATTCCATCGACTTGTTAAAGTTAGGCAAAGGTGTGTTTGGCTCTTCATCTGGGCTTAATATTTTCTATTTTTCTCCTCTGGGATCTTTTTTTGTTTGTTTGCTTTTGTAAACCAAAAAAAAAAATTATAATTTATTTTATGACTGATTATTAAGATCTTCAAGATGGGGTCCTAAAAAAATGACTCAACAATTAAGAGCACTGACTGTTCTTTCAGAGGACCTGGGTTCAATTCCCAGCACCTACATGGCAGCTCACAACTGTCTGTAGCTCCAGTTCCAGATCTGACCCCTCATGCAGACATTTATGCAGGCAAAACATCAATATACATAAAATAAACATTATTTATTTATTTATTTATTTATTTACATTCCAGTCATTGGTTCCCCTCCCACAGTTCCTCAAGTTCCAGATCTGACCCCTCATGCAGACATTCATGCAGGCAAAACATCAATATACATAAAATAAACATTATTTATTTATTTATTTATTTATTTATTTATTTACATTCCAGTCGTTGGTTCCCCTCCCACAGTTCCTCAGCCCATTCCTCTTCCCCCTTGCCTCCAAGAAGGTGCTCCCCCTACTAGACCTTCCCCTTCCCTAGGGTCTCAAGTCTGTAGAGGATTAAGCACATCTACTCCCACTGAGGCCTGACCAGGCCGTCCTCTATTGTGCTTGTGCCAGGGGCTTCAGACCAGCCCGTGTAGTGTATGCTCCTGGTTGGTGGCTCAGTCTGTGGGAGCTCCCTGGGATCTGACATAGTTGAGTCTGCTGTTCTTCTTATGGGGTCACTCTCCCCTTCAGCTTCTTCAATCCTTCCCCTAATTCAACCATAGGGGTTCCCAGTTTCAGTCTAATGGCTGGGTGTAAGTGTCTGTTTCTGTCTCAGTCAACTGCTGGTTGGGTCTCTCAGAGGCTCCCATCCATAAACACACCTCAGCATCAGTACTAGTGTCAGGCCGTGGTGTGCGCCCTCACCCCCATGAGCTGGATAGCAAGAAGTTGGGCTAGTCATTGGACCACCTTTTCTTCAGTCTCTGTTCCATTTTTGTCCCTGAAGTTCTTTTAGACAGGAATAATTCTGGGTCAGAAATTTTGTGTGTCAGTAACCCAGTCCCTAACCCTGAGAGGCCCTGTCTATTTACTGTAGGTGGACTCTGCAAGTTCTCTCTCCCCAGTGTTGGGCATATTGGCTAAGGTTACCCCCAACTGAGTCCTGAGAGTCTCTCACCTCTCAGGTCTCTGACTAAATTAAAAAACAAAACAAAAACAAAAACAAAACAAAACAAAAAAACCCTTCAAGATGAACTGGATGCTGAAATAACTTTGTACTTTGTTCCTTCACGAGCCCCATGTCTGTGTCTGTCTCATTTGCCCTGCCCAGGTAGTATTTTGTCTTAGCCTTGGCATTCAGTAACATCCCCTGACCGTCGCTGGGTAGCACATTTGCATGCTGATTTCTGAAGGTGGCAGCCTTACAGCCACGGTGGTATCACGTAGTACATCTGATTGCCATGTATCCCAAACAATGTTAATGCCCGTTCTTTTCCTGGCTCTGCTGCCAAGACCAAGACTTCTCTATACTCTTTACACGTGGTTCTTCTCTTCCTATCTCATTAGAACTTCCTTTGTGGATTGCTTTTTGTCTCCTCAGACGGTAAGTCTGGGGTGTCTTAGAGTTCTAACGTTAAACAGTTCACTCCTCTCTGGATTTGAATCACAGCTGCAATGCCTGCCATGCGATCAGAGGAAAGTCATTTATTTCTCTGGGATTTAGCTTACTCATTTATAAAATGAAAGTAAAAAAAAATTGGTATCTTCTATACTGGCTCTGAAGATTAAGTGAATTTATATATGTAAGTTGTTTAGAGCAGTGGCCAAACACTACATTATATGTCTCTATTGTTTGTATCATGTTCTGTGTGTTGCTGTGGATCCAATGACCAGGCCTTGTGCATAGACGATTGCTCTACCATTATGCTACATCCCTGGCCCCATCACTATGTTCTTGATTATTTACTCCCTTGATGATTTCATCTGGTTTCATGGCTTCAGATTCTATCTAAACACACTAAACTTCTAAACTCCAAATATATCTATAGTCTGGAGTTCTACCTTGAGCTTCATGTATTCAATTGACTGCTCATCATCTTCAGTTGATATTCTAACAAGCATTGAAAAATTAATGTGAAAATTATCATTTCTGTCTAGTTTCTATTTGTTCAGGTGCTCCTTCACACTGTAGATAAAAACCATCATGAGATTCTGTTATATCAACCTTCAGAAGATACCAAGGTGAGGAAGATGGCTCAGGGTGGAAGGGTGTTTACCTCCAAGCTTGACATCCTGTGCTTGATCTCTGAGATCCATGTGGTAGAGGGCGAGAACCAGATACCACAAAATAGTCCCCTGACCTAGACATGTTCACTGTGTCACTGTCACATATGGAAGGGCAACAAGCACATAAATAAACACACACACACACACATACACACACACACACATATACACACATATATATATACATACATATACATTTATATTTAAAAGCTATCCAGGTTGCAACCCTGGTATTTCCAATCCTGGTGTTGTCCAAACCATCACCTTTTACCTGGATTATTATGGTAACTGCCTTCCCATTAGTAGTTTCTCTTCGTAGTGTAGCTACCAGAAAGCTAAATAAAGAAGATGAAGTCTGTTGTCACTCTGCTTCAGTACTCTCTGGGTCAACATGGTCATTATTTTCCCGACCTCGGTTCTTACTACCGTCGCCCTTTCTTGTTTCACATCAAACACATTGCTGCTCCCGTTGCCTGTCTTGTTTCAACAGCTTGTATCAAAGGCTTTGCATTTGATGTTTCTTGTGCTTGAAGTAGTCTCCACATGGCTGCTTTGCTCCATCTGGGTCACATTTCAGATGTTCCCAGCGAGGTCTGTTGCATACTAGATAAATAGCAACATTGTCCACACTGTCTCCTACAACTCCCTTTTTAGTATCTCCACTATTCTGTTTTTTTTTATATATATACTTATTCACACCTGATGTGCTGTATATTATCTTGACTCCCCAAACGAGACTTGTAGGTACTATAAAGACAAAGATTTAAATTTTTTCCTTATTATTTTTAGATTTCTATTTTTTCTTATTATGTATTCCTTAGATATTTTTTATTTTTATTATTTTAGATTTCTATTTTTTCCTTATTATTTTTAGATTTCTATCCATATATTATAATCTGATACACAGTACTTAACACATATTTGCTGACTAGATTATGACTGATGTAGCCATGAATATGTAGAATAGAGATGTTGAGTCAGAGACAAACCTGTTTTGTCATGTTTGGCTTATGATGATCTCATTTCATAAGAATATTCTGCATGAGGGTGGTTGCTTCCACCTCCTGTCTCCTCCATCCAGTGTCAGGAAGTAAATGAAGTAGACAGTGGCGAATAAGGGAGACTATTTATACTTCCCTGCTTCGGTGCTGTGCTCCACGGGTTACTATAGCTACTATAATTTAATTATACCTTATTTAATTGGTATAGCCACAAATTGGAAACCAAAACATCCCTTCTGAAGACAGACTAGATGACTAATTATTTGCACTTTACTGTAGCTCTAGAACGTCTGCATGTTTTCGGCAAGCTAGAATATCTTGTTTCTAATATATACCAATTCTAAAAGCTTACAGTGTGAAGTTTCAGCAGCTGTATCTGTTCTGTAGTCATGAAACAGACTAGGGCAAGTCCGGTTAATTGTGAATTTTTGATGGAAATTACAAATCAGGTATGAGAAGCAAATCTACCTTAAACTTGTTAAAATCTGTCAGTGGAAGCTGACATAGTACACAGTACAAACTTGACACAGGAAGCCCTAACCTTCCCACTGTGAGAGACCCCAGAAGAATTTCAATAGGTTTTGACTCTCAAGCAGGGGAGGGAGACAGGAGCATCCAGCTTCCCTGTGGGGCTTTCCCTAGAGTTGCCCATGGGAGTAGACAGGGTTTACTCTCTCCAAAGGAACTTTTAGAGGACTGTTTCAGAGCAGTTTGTGACTTTAAATTGTTTAAATCAAGTAGATGTAAACGATGTGTAGCTCCTGCTAGGGCTTAACTATAAACAAGTGCTGGGAGAAAGCTTGAAGGCCTCATGGACCCTGGGTAAGCTGAGCAAACACAGCAAAGCAGAGCAGGGTCAGAGCATTAGAGAGCTGAGAGCAGCTGGGCAACAGAAGTGAAATGCATTGCTCTCCCCTCCTCTTAGGTTATATATTTGTGTATATGTATGAACACACAGAACATCTTGATAGAATGCGTGAATTTGCCTTAATGGAGACAAGGGTGTTAAATGATCTCATAAAATTACAAAGTTTCTGTAAGGCAAAGGGCACCGTCAAAAGGACAAAACAGCAACCAACAAATTGGGAAAAGATCTTCACCAACCCTACATCAGATAGAGGGCTAATATCAATATATACAAAGAACTCAAGAAGTTAGACCCCAGGGAACCAAATAACCCTATTAAAAATGGGGTGCAGACCTAAACAAAGAATTTTCGCCTTAAGAAATTCAGATGGCCAAGAAGCACCTTAAGAAATGCTCAACATCATTAGCCATTAGGGAAATGCAAATCAAAACAACCCTGAGATTTCACCTTACACCAGTCAGAATGGCTAAGGTTAAAAACTCAGGAGACAGCAAGTGTTGGCGAGGATGTGGAGAAAGAGGAACACTCCTTCACTGCTGGTGGGATTGTAAGATGGTTCAACCACTTTGGAAATCAGTCAGGCGGTTCCTCAGAAAAATGGGCATGACACTTTGGAGGATCCTGCTATACCTCTCCTGGGCATATACTCAGAGGATTCCCCGGCATGCAATAAGGACACATGCTTCACTATGTTCATATCAGCCTTAATTATAATAGCCAGAAGCTGGAAAGAACCCAGATGCCCCTCAATGGAGGAATGGATACAGAAAATGTGGTATATTTACACAATGGAGTACTATTCAGCAATTAAAAACAATGAATTCATGAATTTTGTAGGCAAAAGATTGGAACTGGAAAATATCATCCTAAGCGAGGTAATGCAATCACAAAAGAATACACATGGAATGAAATCATTAATAAGTGGATATTAATTAGCCCTGAAGCTCTGAATGCTGAAGATACAATTAGCATATCAAATGATTCCCATAAAGAATGAAGAAGAGGGCCCTAATCCTGGAAAGGCTTGATCCAGCATTGTAGGGGAATACCAGGACAGAGAAAAGGGAGGAGGAAAGATAGGAGAATGGATGGAGAGAAGAGGACTTATGGGACATATGGGGGTTGGGGGGACTGGGAAAGGGGAAAGCTTTTAGAATGTAAACAAAGAATATAGAAAAAAAAAAAAAACTTCAGTTAGCAAAGTCTCATAAAGCACCTGAAAAGTTCATAAAAAACAGACAGGGCAAGTTCTGGCAATAAAATTAGGGAGAGATGTTGTGATTCACTGTTGCACACAAATGTATTCTTTCTGTTTGTGTACGTCAGGAAACCAGAAGCAATTTTACCGGGTGGCTCTGGTTTATGGCTTCTCCTAAGGTTATAAATCAGGGTGGCAGCTGAGACAGTCATCTGCAGGCATGACAGAGACTTAAGGGTGGCTTTCACTCTCATGACTGTATACTACAGACACTACTTCTTGGCCCTTTGCCTTTCTCTTTGGGTGACAATAGCTCTCTCACCCCAGAACAAAGGATCTAGGAGAAAGAGAGACCAAGGCAGGAACCACAGGCTTTTTCATTATTTAGTCTCAAAGGCCAGTCACTAAATCTCACCCACAGTCAAGGGAAATGGTCAGACTCTGCCCTTGAGGAAATATCAAGTATTTGCAACCATATTTGGAGGCTATGGTTGGTTAGTCATCTGGTTTGATTTGTTTTTATATTTTTTACTTGTTAGAGAAAATTTACCACTAAGCTGTCCCCAAGTCTTGAGAAAAAGTATTATATCTGTGACCTTGGAACATTTTGCTCCCTCTGAGCAGGCAACCATTGGAATTATGTAGATAAATCAAATAATAGCAGACCATTATCAAAATATTTTTGGCTCATATTCATGTAAATAAAGTATATAATCTGCTTCCATTCCAAGCCCCACCCAACTGTCTACTATGATTCTGACAGAAAACCCTTACCCAGTCCTTTCTTTTAGTAATCTAGGAAATGGCACACTTCCACGACAGATTGCTTTACATCCATAACTTAGCATTTTTGATATGGCACTTTGTCAAAAGATATCATAAGTTCAAATAAGCATGTAAACCTCAAATTTCAAAAATCAGTTGCCTTTGTCTTCAAATTCAGTCCCTAGATAGCTTAAAAAGGTTATTTTGGCCTCAGTTTTCCCTTCAGAAGTTGTCCCCCATACCACTCCTGGGAATACACCCAAAAGATGCCTCACCATGCCATAGGGTCATATGTTCCACTATGTTCACAGCAGCTTTATTTGTGATAACCAGAAGCTGGAAACAGCCCAGATGTCCCATGACAGAAAATGTGGTTTATTTATACAATGGAATACTACTCAAATATGAGGACATCCTGAGTTTTGCAGACAAATGGATGGAATTAGAAAATATCATCCTGAGTGAGATAACTCAGACACAAAAGGACAAGCATGGTATGTTCTCACTAATATGTGGATGTTAAAATGTACAGAGTACCCAAGTTACAGTCCACAGAACTCACAAAGGTCAACAAGGTGAAGGGCCCAAGTGAGGATGCAGTCCCAGTTGGGAGGGAGAAGAAAGCAATCACAAACGGGGAGGGAGGGACCTGGGAGGGAAAGTGGGTGGGAGGGAGTGGGGACACAGTGGGGAGAGAGGAGAAAATGATCTGATATTGGGTGAGGGAAAAGGACTGAAGCCCTGAGGGCCAGCAGAAGGAAGGGAAACGGGCAACCTTAGGAGATAGGAGGTGGGGGGATCCTTCAGAATGCACCAGAGACCTGGGAGGTGAGAGCCTCTCCGGACTCAAAGGGAGGGAGGGACCTTAGATGAAACGCCTGACAGTGGGGAGAGGGAGCTTACCACCTCCAGCAGGAAGACAGGGCATCAAGTGAGGGATAGGATTGCCATTCCACAGTCACAACTCTGACTCATAAGTGTTCCTGTCGGAAAGAATTACAGGGATGGAGATGGAGATGGAGAGGAGCCTGAGGAAAAGAAGGTCCAGTGACAGGCCCAAAGTGAGATCCAGCTCAAGGGGAGGTCCCAAGGCCTGACACTATTACTGAGGCTATGGAGCACTCACAAAAAGGGACCTAGTATGGCTGCACTCTGGAAGACCCAACAAGCAACTGAAAGAGTCAGATGCAGATATTTGCACTTGACCAGTGGAGAGAAGCAGCTGATCCCTGTTGTTGGATTAGGGAAGGCTGAAAGACGCTGAGGAGAAGGGCAGTCCTGTAGGAGGCCAGAGATCCCTCAAACACTGGACCACCAAACAGGCAGCACACACCAGCTGACATGAGGCCCCCAACACACATCCAGTAGGGGACTACCCGGTCTGTGTTTATTCAGAAAGGATCCACCTAACCCTAAAGAGACCTAAAGAAGCTAAGAAGGAAGGAGGGCTCAAGGGTGGATGCTTGAATCTCACACAAAAGGGGAAATAAAATAGTCATTGGATGTGGATGGAGACAAGGGAACTTATCTTTTGAAGATATGGAAACATCTTTTGACTAAAGTAGCTACTATATCCATATATATATTTGTTAATAAAATATTTAAAAGTGGGAATGTTTTATTTCATGTAAGTTAGACTTGTTTTGTTTTGTTTTTTGTTTTTTCAAGACAGGGTTTCTCTGTGTAGCCCTGGCTGTCCTGGAACTCACTCTGTAGACCAGGCTAGCCTCGAACTCAGAAATCCGCCTTTCTCTGCCTCCCAAGTGCTGGGATTAAAGCTATGCTCCACCACCGCCTGGCGTAAGGTAGACTTTAATAAGTTGATTTTTATTTTTTTGTTGTTTGATTTTTTTTTTGTTTTGTTTTTGTTTTTTGAAATAGCACATCACTATGTAGCCCTTGTTGTCCTGGAACTAGCTCTGTAGACCAGGCTGGCCTCCAACTCACTGAAATCTGCTTGCCTCTGCCTCACAAGTGCTGGGATTAAAGGTGCGTACCACCACCACCCAGCAATGTTTATCCTTAAAGGCAGTATATAATTATAGACTAAAACAATGAAGTTCTATAGTTTGGATCTTGAATGGCCCCCAAAGGTCCATGTTTTGAAAACTTGGTCCCAGCTTTTGGTACTATTAGGAGGTAGCTGACTTGTAGATAATGGAAGAAAATAAGATCCTTGCAGGTGATGGTGATTTGAATAAGAATGCCTCCCGTAGGCTCATAAATTTAAATGCTTGGTCTCCAGTTGGTAGAAATGTTTGAATGTTTGGGAATGATTAGGTGTGGCCCTGTTGGAGGAGGTTGTTAGTAGGAGCAGTCTTGGAGGTTTTATAAGGCCAAGTCATGTCATTTCCTCTTAGCTCTCTCTCTCTCTCTCTCTGTCTCTCTCTCTCTGCCTTCTGCTTGTTGCATATGGATTAGATGTAAGCTCTCAGCTACTGCTCCAGCACCTTGCCTGCCTGCTTACCTGCTACCATGATGATCCTAACTTCCTGGAGCCATAAGCCCAATTAAATACTTTTTCTCAGTAGCCCTGATTATAGTGGTTGTCACAGCAACAGGAAAGTGACTAAGATAGGGGTGTGCCCTTCACAAGGATGTTATGACTATTTTCTTCCTCCTTTGCTGTTGCTTCCTGGACACCATGAAATCAATTTCTTTACATGTTTTCTCACCATGATATATTGTCCAGCCCCAGGCCTCAAGCAACCACAGACTGAAACCTCTGAAACTGTGAGCCAAAGTTTATGTTTTCATTTATTTTGTTATAGTGACTGAAAGCATATGTACACACTGTGCATACATGTGCAGTGCATGCAATGCTTACAGACAGGAGCTTAGCATAACTGTCTTCTAAGAGGCTTTATCCAGCAGCTGACTGAAACAGTTACAGAGACCCACACCCAAACATTAGTTCAGGCAATCTTGTGGAAGAATGGGGGAAGGATTGCAAGAGTCTTAGGGAATAGGAACTCCACGGGAAGACCTACAGAGCCAATTAACCTGGGCCGATGGGGACTCATAGAGTTGAACCACCAACCAAAGAGCATGCATGGTCTGGACCTAGCAGATGTGCATGCAGTTTGGTCATCTGGTCCTCACAATTGGAGCAGGGACTGTCTCTGACTCAGACTCTGTTGCCTGCCTTTACATCTTTTTCCTCTAGCTGGGCTGCCTCATCTGGCCTCAATGGAAGAGGATGCATTTAGTCCTGATACACCTTGATGTGCCAGGGAGGGTTGGTACCCGGGGAAAATGGTAGGATAGAGTGGTAGGATAGGACTGGGAGGAGGAACAGGAGCTGCAATCAGGGTGTAAAGTGAATAAGGGGAAAATATTCCCTTGTACCACTTTGCAGTCATTGTCCTCCTAATGAACTGTGCCCCAGATAGCCACCGACCTAGCTTATAAATGAGTTGTTTTCCAAATCTTTTAAATTACCTTAGGTGTTCTTTGACTATCTGGCCTCTTACAACATGTTGCTATGATTGCAGCATTGAAGCATTTATTAGTAGTTTGTGTCTTGGGGTTGCTAAGTGCTATGGCTGTATGAACATACCACAATTTGTTTAACTACTAATCTGTTGATGGCTAATTGGGTGGTGTCCAAGTTTTTCCTGCTACAAACTAACTACTGTAATCATTTGTGTATGAGCCTTGTTTTGAACTTAAATCTTGTTGTGAATGTGCTTTTTATTTTTCTTTGGTCATCTGATAAGAATGTCTTAGGTTTGTAAGAATTTTCTGATCTATTTCTAAGGTCCTGTATAGCAGTAGCCTTTTGAAGGACCCTTACTAGTAATAACCAGTCATAGTTAATAGTATCTTTCTTTTTTTATATATATATTTTTGAATTTTTTGTTAATTATTTTTACACACTCCATTTTTTTCGATATAATTTATTTACATTTCAAATGATTTCCCCTTTTCTAGCCCCCCCCCACTCCCCGAAAGTCCCGTAAGCCCCCTTCTCTTCCCCTGTCCTCCCACCCACCCCTTCCCACTTCCCCGTTCTGGTTTTGCCAAATACTGTTTCACTGAGTCTTTCCAGAACAAGGGGCCACTCCTCCTTTCTTCTTGTACCTCATTTGATGTGTGGATTATGTTTTGGGTATTCCAGTTTTCTAGGTTAATAACCACTTATTAGTGAGTGCATACCATGATTCACCTTTTGAGTCTGGGTTACCTCACTTAGTATGATGTTCTCTAGCTCCATCCATTTGCCTAAGAATTTCATGAATTCATTGTTTCTAATGGCTGAATAGTACTTCATTGTGTAGATATACCACATTTTTTGCATCCACTCTTCTGTTGAGGGTTACAATGCAATACCCATCAAAATCCCAACTCAATTCTTCACAGAGTTAGAAAGAGCAATTATCAAATTCATCTGGAACAACAAAAAACCCAGGATAGCTAAAACTATTCTCAGCAACAAAAGAAAATCTAGGGGAATCAGTATCCCTGACCTCAAGCAATACTACAGAGCAATAGTGTTAAAAACTGCATGGTATTGGTACAGTGACAGGCAGGAGGATCAATGGAACAGGATTGAAGATCCAGAAATGAACCCACACACCTATGGCCACTTGATCCTCGACAAAGAGGCTGAAAACATCCAATGGAAAAAAGATAGCCTTTTCAACAAATAGTGCTGGTTCAACTGGAGGTCAGCATGCAGAAGAATGCGAATTGATCCATCCTTGTCTCCTTGTACTAAGCTCAAATCCAAATGGATCAAGGACCTCCAAATAAAGCCAAACACTCTGAAGCTAATAGAAAAGAAACTGGGGAAGACCCTTGAGGACATCGGTACAGGGAGAAGGTTTCTGAACAGAACACCAATAGCGTATGCTCTAAGAGCAAGAATTGACAAATGGGACCTCATAAGGTTACAGAGTTTCTGTAAGGCAAAAGACACCATCAAGAGGACAGATCGGCAACCAACAAATTGGGAAAAGATCTTCACCAATCCTACATCAGATAGAGGGCTAATATCCAATATATATAAAGAACTCAAGAAGTTAGACTCCAGAAAACCGAACAACCCTATTAAAAAATGGGGTACAGAGTTAAACAAAGAATTCTCACCTGAAGAACTTCGGATGGCGGAGAAGCATCTTAAAAAATGCTCAACTTCATTAGTCATTAGGGAAATGCAAATCAAAACAACCCTAAGATTTCATCTTACACCAGTCAGAATGGCTAAGATTAAAAATGCAGGAGACAGCAGGTGTTGGAGAGGGTGTGGAGAAAGAGGAACACTCCTCCACTGCTGGTGGGGTTGCAAATTGGTACAACCACTCTGGAAATCAGTCTGGCGGTTCCTCCGAAAACTGGGCACCTCACTTCCAGAAGATCCTGCTATACCACTCCTGGGCATATATCCAGAGGATTCCCCACCATGTAATAAGGATACATGCTCTACTATGTTCATAGCAGCCCTATTTATAATAGTATCTTTCTTAGTTTGTCACAGATAATCTATATCAAAGAAATAGTTTATAAAGGAGAAATCATTCCCAAATTGCAAATTGTTTATTTGTACTGCAGATTTTAACACATCCCCAGTAATGGTTTCTTGTTGATGTCATGGGAATCTTTTCCTTGATGTGGGAGTAGGAAAGAAGTTCTTTCCATCTTTAGAACAGCAGGTGAAGGAGGACAAATCCCCTGAGCAGTGAGCCAAGAGAATGGGTAAAACATTGTTCTTTAGAGGAGTTCTGCTAAACAGAAATATGCATGAGTTTGTGAGTTACAGTTTAGCTTGGCTATAAGGCTTCTCGTGTTCAAATCCCGTTTCCACCATTTTCTAGATATTCATATACCTTGAGCAAATATCTTCCAAGCTTCAGTTCACCATCTGCAATGAAGGGAGACAACAGTACTCTATGGTTTGCTGTGCAGATTAACTGAGATAGTATATGAAAAGTATGCTGTAGAATGTCCAGCTGGTTTTAAAACAATTAAGTAGTAACTTTATTTTTAATGTGTAGGAGTGTTTTGTCTGTACACATGTATGTATGTGTACTGCATACATGCCTGGTTGCTCATGGAGGCCAGAAGAGGGTTTCAGATCCTTTTGTACTGAAGTTACATATGGTTTTTAGTTGCTGTGGGGTACTGGGAACTGAACTCAGGTCCTCTGCACGAACAGCAAGTGCTCTGACCTAGAGAACAATCACTCTATAGTCTTTAAGTGGTAACTTCAACAGCTCTTCAGGCAAGGATTGTCTGTAGTTTCCTGGTTTTCCTTTTTTGGCTTTGGGGTTGCTGGGTATTAACGTCAGGGTCTTGCCCATGCCAGCACAGGCAGGTGCCTCTCCAGTGACCCACATGCCCGGACCTATAGTTTCCTTTAAATGAATTCTTAAAAATCTGTTTGCAAATGACACTCAGTAAATTGTCGTTTAGTATCATGTGCTGCCAAATTATGGACTCAATAAATACTCCTTTAGCACCAAGTGTTCCACTAGGACACAAATATCTAAAGAACTCAGTCCTCACAACCAGGGACCCCAAAACAAACAATGCAGGAGACAGAGTGGGGCTGGCATTACAGGAAAGACACAGCGAAGAACAATTTGTCCTAACAAGCCCAGATCAAAGATGCCTTATAAACTGCGTTTGTAAATTGAAATCCTTTTAATTTTCATAGCTCTGTAGCTTCTTTTAAAATACATCACAAACAAGGAAAAAAACACATCTAAAATAGGATTTTAGAAAATCGATTGGCATGGATGTGCACGGAGTGATTAGCCTTTATTTCTGCCACACAAAAGGCTTTGCTGTTTTCCTCCCGCAGAGATTGCCTTTTTCTGAATTGGGTTTTGTTTTTAGTTTAGTAGTTTGTACTCATCTGACAAAAAACACAAAAGTCACATTATTTCAAAGGTCTCAAATACAAAATATATTCTTACATACAAAGTAGCCTAAAAGGTTTTACTTTGAAGTATAAGACTAAAAATTAATACAAATAAGCAATTAGAAGGTAAAATTAGAAGTAGAAAGATACATTAGATGTTATGCACTTGCTGCTCTTGCATAGGACCTGGGTTCAGTTCCCAGCACTCACATAGCAGTTTATAGCTAACTACACAGTCCCTAGTACTATCTACTATAGTCCAGTTCCAGGGAGTTTGATGTCTTCATCCAACCTCCAAAGACATGTACATAGTACCCATACAAGCAGGAAAAACCCTGTATACAAGAAATATAAATATGTCTAAAAAATATTAAAATAAAAAATAAAAAACTTGGTATGTAGATCAGTAGTACAACACTAATGTGTAAAGCCCTGCATTCATCCCCAAATGTTACTGAAAATAAAAGTAATGCTAAAAATAAAATACTAAAACTATTTATAATAAAGCTTTTCTTTATAACTAAAGATCTATGATAGGCAATATAGCTTAGATAAGGTGTTTACTGGCAAGCCTGATGACCTGAGGTCCTTTCCTGGGACCAGTACAGTATAAAGAGAGATAACTCCCATGTAGTAGCAGTAGTATGTAATTCTCTTCCAAGGCCTCACCAAAAGGCCCCTCTGTTCTGTGTCCTGCTGGAATTGCTATCTGGCCTATGGTAGAGTCTAGAGAGGAGTCCACAACAAAGCCCGCCAATTTCTGTTCTGCCTCTTTATCTGCAGTTGCACCCCTAGTTACTACAGACAACATAATGAGATTTATGTTTTGTTTTGATTTTTTTTCTTTGAGACAGGGTTTCTCTATGTGGTCCTGGCTGTCCTAGAACTCACTCTGTAGACCAGGCTGGCCTCGAACTCAGAAATCTGCCTGCCTCTGCCTCCCAAGTGCTGGGATTACAGGCGTGCACCACCACGCCCGGCTGAGATTTATGTTAAGAGTCAATTTATTATAGTTTTCTGAAAGTGTCTCATCTTTCATTTAAATCTACAGAGACCTATATTGAAAACTCACCTTTAGGCCATCCAACAGGTTTCTCCAGTGTGACCTTTTCTGTTTTACTAGACTTGTGTGCATTCCCCTGAGAAAGGGGGACAGATGAGGTACAAGGTTGGGGAGTTAGAAGAGGATTTGGAATGAGGAGAGCCAAAGGGGAAGAGGAGCTCCAGTACAGGCAAATGGAAGAGATGTCATTAGAGAAAAAGAGGGGAAGATGAAGGACCAAGATGAGCGAAAAGGACACATAAGGAGAAAACAATCTGCATCTCAAATTCAAATGATGCTCTAAACACCAGGTGTCTATGCTCTTCACAGGAAGCTCACTGCTGGTTCCCAACCCTGTCCCTTCTGGGGGGGTTTCCTCCCCTTTTCTTTTTAGTTTGGGTTAAACAAGCAGGGAGTGAAGTGACTGCTTAGAAGTTGATTCGTAATCTTGAACAGGAAGATAAAAGAAACTGGTGGGGTGGGAAGGGGATGCAGCATTTCATGGATGATTTTCCTTTTGTTTCTTGAAGCGTTGTCTTTGGTCTCATTCTTTGTCATGTAGGAAGAATACCATGGCCATGGGAAAGCCTACACCCTGGGCTCACTACAAAGAAGTCAGAAAGGTTGAAGAGAAGAATGAAGCCTTGAAAGGTAAGAAATTAAAAATCAAGGAAGGAGAGAAGTGACTTGGGTCCAGGACACAGGTCTAGCTTGGGATCTGCCGTGTCATTGCATGGTCTTGCTTGTAGGCACAGTGTGTTTGAAGTGCTGCTCCCCACAAAACATTGCACAGAAACCCTTCCAGCTGCAGAGGGGTGTGGGAGGCAAACCACATAATTTTGTCCCTAATTGCCATTGCCTGGGAGGCTAGGAGCTCACCACAGAGATCGATTTTCCCCCAGCTTTGGGGAGCATTATTATTCTGGCTTTACCTAGAAATTAGAATCACAGAGGTGTGTTTAGTCCTTGTTTAAACTGAATTTAATAGAATGAAGGTTTAGGATGGGATAGCCTTTGCCTTCTTGAGGTAAAGAGGTTAATTACCATAAGTATGTGAGAGGGAAAATCCTGATTCAGAGGAGGGTAAAGAAGGGGAAAGAAATGCTAATCAGGGGGAAAACTGAGAAACTATATAAGCCTAAGTAAGAAAAACAGGAAGACACAGGAGAAGAAAGAAGAAGAAGCAGGGAGACGTGAAGGAGAACAAACAGGGAAAATGGTTAATGCCTTGTGGCAACCTGCGTGCCACATCACACACCATGCCTGTGGCTCCGCAAGCCCTTTTGCTACTCCTTTGCTGTATCTGAGGTTAGTCCCTCATGCCCAGGACACCCACTTCAAGCTGCCTGCTAGCCTTCCAGAAATGGGCCATCAGCAGCACAGAATATCAGCTTTTAGCATTAATCACTGTCAAAATGCCCTCCTCAGTCCAACAGCCCAGCCACATATAAAGGAAGTGAAGCGACATGTTCATGTAATGGAGAAAGTTGGGTTAGAACTAAAGCCTGAGGCCTCTGACTCAACGTCAGGGTTCATTTGCCTTCCATACCCGCTCTGGGATATGCTTCATGGATTTATATATCCCGGTCACGCTGTCTCCCAAACCATCTTCCTTTGTCTTGCTCCTACAAGTGGACTTAGAATAACTCTGCATGTGTGTGCACACGTGTGGTGGGTGCACATGTATGTAAGTGTGTGTGTGCACACCTATACATGTGGAGGCCAAAGAACAATCTTATGTGTCTCCTTAAGACATGTCCACTTTGATTTTTGAGACATGGACTCTCATGGCCTGAGTCTTGCAGATTCAGCTAGGCTGTTCCATGGATCCTCTGTGTCTGCATAGTGCTGAGATTACTCGTGTGTGTCATTACACCCAGCTTTCTCTGGGATGGGGACTGAATTGATCTCCTCATGTTTCAGCACTTCAGTGCCTGGCCTGTCTCTCCAGCAGTCAGTAAGTCCTCATCATCTCTGTCATCATTGCCATCACCCTACATCATCGGTAGTATGTATCAACTGTGTAACTATGTACTAACTCTATCCGACCATCCACACACCCCTCCAGAGTCACACTACTGACTGCTCCTTACCTCCACCTTGACTGCTGGAAAAGCTTCTATCTGCTCTTTCTGTGTCTGGCATCCCCCAGCTTCCCTTACAGATTCAGTTAGTAGAGAAGCCATTTAAAAACCTGACACTAATTTACCACTTGTTTTTCCTTCAGTGGCTTTTCTTTGGCTAATACACAGACTTATGGCAAGTAACTTGCTTGATATTTTTGTCTAATCTCTCCTGAGTCTGCCAAAGTACTTCATATAAAGTACATGCTCATGTAACCTTGAAGTTGTGCCAGAAATTGTAAATATGACTACAAATGTCTTCAAATACTCTTTTGTTTGTTTGTATTTTTTTCCTCTCTACTTAAACCAAGTTAAATATTCCTGTGTGTTCCTTCCATAGTATTGTTTCATAAGTGCCATGTAGTGGAAGCTTATTCCAGCTCACAGGTTAGAGAGTGGCTGGGTGTGAATGAGCAGTCAGCAAAAGATAAGGTTTCTAATGGCCTGTATGACAGACTACCTCCTCAGGTACATGTTTGTTGTTAGAAATTGAAGATTCTTTAAGATCTGAGAATACATAAATAAGAAATCCCAGTACTCAAACATTAACTAAGTCACCCCACAGTGAGAGTCAGGCTGAAGATGTAAGTAGGAAGAGCAGAGGAGCTGAGTGATTTTAATTTACCAAAAATATTCCCCATAAAAATGTGCAAGGATAGGAGGCCCTGTTGCTGCTGTAGGTCAGATCCACCTTTAGAGCTCATCTTAGAGTTGTTCATGCCTAATCGGTTAGACTCAGGGAACTGGAAGCCAAATGTGACTTGCACACTTGAAAGGGTCTGAAGATGGTCTTGGAAGAGTCTCTCCAGGGTGGAGTGTTTAGAATTTTGGGAAGGCAACAGAAGGCTGAGCTGGAACCCTTTGTTCCTAACCATCTATAGTTACAAGAACTCCGAGTAACTCTTGTCTACTGAAGAGCACACACACAAAAAAATGTGTCTTGGAATTTATTCCTTACCTGAAGTGTCTGAATCAGTTCTTGTACTCCTGTAAAAATAAACAGCAGAGTTCCAAGAGTTGCCATCTTGACCACAAATATTTAGAAAAGAACAGCTGGGTCTGAGATAACCAGTCATTTTCCAAATGCTCTGTGAGTGGTAGTGGCTTGTGCTTAGCAAGCTTAGGCTGTATTGATTATACAGAGGAAGGTTGTTTATTTACAGGTTTTTCAGCTTGGAAAAGCCACAAATCAGATTGTATGCAATGGCATACCGTCTTCTGTTACTGTGTTTCTCACAGTCACAGGTGGCTGGCATCTCCATTCATGGCTGCTCAGCCTTCCCCTCTTGCTGGAGTGCAAGAGAATCTGTTGAGTTCCCTTTAGGTGTCCCTGCCCAGGCAGTCCTACAGAGGTGGCTATGATTCATGAAGGGGTCAGGAAGATACAGTCATTTTAGGGTCTACAGTGGATCTTTCAGGGACTTAAAGTAGTAATTCTTTGGAATCTTCTAAAAACAGATTCTGATAGCTATGCCAATATGTCTCAGGATTTAAATTGAAGATTGAGATTAATGATAAAAAATTATTGAGAGACCAGGCAACACAAAGAAAATGTGTCATACAAAACAGGCGCAAATTAAAAGAGTCTGTTATCCTGGTCAAACCAAAGGTTCACAGCAGTACTGTTCTGTCTGTGAAGGAGTGTAAATGAAGTAAATTCTTCATTACTCTAAGAGCCCTCTATGACAGTGGAGAAAAACTTGATTCTTTCATCTTTTATCCCATATAGATTTAAATAAAATGGTAGTGCCCAGGGAAGGACAATATTCAGCAAGGTCATGATTCACTTTTTAAAATTTTTGCATTCTAAAACAAACAATTATAAAGTGTCCCTGAAATTAATGGTCTTCAGAAAGAAAAATAACATAGAATGTATTCATCTACCTCACCTTCCTGGCTAAATCCCACAAATGCCCCAGGAATGAAGCTTAGGTGAGTTCCATTCTGTTCTTAAAATATTACATTTTTCTTTTTTTAATTAGCATTCTCAAATTAGACACTAGCTACTAATTATGTTCTTAGTACAAACAGGCAGCAAAAAGGAGCCCATGGTTTACTAAGCCAACTATTTTCCATACAAATATGTCCCATGAGACAGACCTCAAGAGGCTTCCTTAAAATAAAAATTTAGTTTTGTTTTTCTTTTTTCATTTATTTCTTCCTAGTAGTTAGGAGATTAATGGCATAGAAAGCTAACAGGGAAAGGCTTAACGAATTTAAGATTTGCTAGATTACAGTATTTTTGTATTTTAAAATTCCATTATTTCTCTGCTTATGTAGTGACACACACCATTTCAAATGATCATATAGTGAATCTGACAAAACCTATACTCTACAGAGAACTTTTCATCCTGTTAGCTTTGTAATTTTTATTATTATTAAAAAACAAAACAAAACAAAAACAAAACCCTAGCCAGGAGTAGGCCTGAGTTACAGGACATTAAGCCAGGGCTGCATAGTGAAATCCAGTCTCAAAACCAAACCAAACAAATGAGAGAGAGAGAGAGAGAGAGAGAGAGAGAGAGAGAGAGAGAACACAATAAGTGTTCCTGCTCAGCTCCTTGGGGGCAGGAGAAATGGCTCATGGCTCAAGCATTGGCTGCTTTTCCAGAGAACATTGGGAGACCCAAAGCCATCTGTAACTCCAGGTCCAAGAAATAGGATGCTCTCTTCCCTCCATCCCTCTAGCCTTCAAGAGCAGGTGGGAGGCAGAGGCAGGCAGATCTCAGTGTTTAAGGCCAGCCTGATTTACAAAGTGAGTTACAGCAAGGGCTACACAGAGAATCTCTGTCCTAAAAATCAACCAATCAATCAACCAATCAACCAAAAACTAACAAAAGCAACCAACCAAACAACAACAACAAACTAAGTGTGCTGGTGAGATGGTCTGGAAGGTAACCTGCTGTTAAGCCTGAAAAACTGAGTTTGCTCCCCAGATCCCACATGGTAGAAGGAGAGAACCAGTTCCCACAAGCTGCCCTCTGACCTCCACACATGCATCCTGATACATTCACTCCCAACCCCACCTCCACTAAATTAATGAATGAATATAAATGTAAAAATCATTTAAAAACAAAACAAAACAAAATGCTGGGTGTGGTGGTATAGGGCTTTAATCCAGAACTTGAGAGGCAGACAGAGGCGGATTTTTTGTAAAGTTCAGAGCTACCTAGTCTACATAGCAAGTTCTAAGCTAGCTAGAAATGCTGTCTTAAACCAAACCAAGCCAACCAACCAACAAACAAAAAAATTCTATGAGAACAAAACAATGTACAGCACTTGCCTAGCATGTACAAAGCCTTATGTTTAATCCCCAGAATTGAAGGAAAAAAAAAAAACAATTGTGGGTAGGAGAAATGATGGCTCAGAAGTTCAGACCTCTGTCTACTCTTGCAGAGGTCCTGAGTTCAATTCCCAGCAACCACATGGTGGCTCACAACCATCTGTAATGAGATACGTTGCCCTCTTCTGGCTTACAGACATACACAAGCAGGAAGAATGCTATATAAATAAATAGATAGATAGATAGATAAATAAATAAATAAATACACCTTTTTTTAAAAAAAAAAAACCCAAAATTAAAAGCTAATATAGGGAACTAGAGAGTTAAGATCTCAAACCACTCTTCCTGAGAACCTGAGTTTGGTTCACAGCACTTCAGCTCCAAGGAATCAAGTTCCTTCTGCTGGCTTCATGGTCAACTGCACTCAACATGCAATAACCTCAATAGACTCACATGCATACACACAGCTGGAAGTATCTTTTAAAAAAGAGTTAATCTAATGCTGAGGGAAGTTTTAGAGCAATGAAATGATTTTGTGAACATGCCACAAAAGGTACATACCACATACATTCATTAAAACCCATAGAATTTCATTCTATGAAGTATGACACTTTATGTTGTAAACTGTCAAGTACAGCTATTTAATAACAACACATCAATATTGGTACATTGATTATAACAGGTTAGTGAGGAAACTGGAGAGGGGAAGGGAAGTGGCTGTCTCTGCTCATTTATTCTATAAATTGAGATCTACACTGAAAAGTAAAGTTTGTCTTAATTTTTCTGGGCATGCAACAATTTCCATTGTAGAAGAGCAAAGAAAAAAAATGCCAATGTAAACAGCCTTAAGAGTTTAGATTCTAATTCATGGTGTGACTGTGGAATGTTATTACTGGCACTGTTGTGCCGTGAGAATGAGATAAACTAGAAGGCGGTATCAGAGTATCCCGGCCTGACCAATTTGACAAAGTTTCTAAGTTGGATGGATTAATTTACATCATTATAGGAAGACAGCTGAGGATTTTCTATTAAGCCCACACTGCTGAATAGTAGTGAAGGCTCTGTTCCCGACTGGCAGGGAAATGCACTTTTACCTTCCTTCTCTATTTCTGACCAATGGTTTCTGTTTCTGTCTTCTTTATTGTCCATTTCTCCTGCTTGTTGTAAACTTTCTTCCTGTATCCTTTAGCAGACCAGAGTTACTGGAAGCGGTTCAGGTCATTACTTAATTCCACGGAGATAACTCAGATTTCCATCAATAACAGATCAGGCAAACTAGGCAATAATGGTTTACACCCGTAATCACAGTGATTTAGGAGGCTGAGGCTAGAGGATTGAGGATATGAGCCAGGTTGGGCCATCTAATAAGTCCTAGGCCAACCTGAGCTGCATATTGAGACTTTGTGCTAAAAATGCAAAATTTTAAAAGGTTAGGGACATAGCTCAGGCAGAGTTCTTGCCCAACATGGAGACCCTATATAGAGTCAGTTCCCACATACATGAGGTGGTAGGACACAATGCCACCAGTGGTCTGGGGGACATTCATTTATTTTAATTATTTCTCCATCTCTAATAGGGAAGTAGAATTTCCTGGGGATGGTAATAGCATTTCTCACAGTGAATCATAAGAATGTATACCTAGCCTCTAGTCTAGGAGAATTCCTACAGGGAAACTCATGAGTTTGAGTTGACAGTTTTTCCTTTGACTGTAAAATACACATACATTCCCCTACCTACATGCTAAACAAACAAAGGTAATTGAAAAAAATTAAAACCTCGAGTATTTAGTAACAGTGCTAAGATAATTATACCTAAAGTCTTCAAGATGGGAAGTGTCCCTCAATGGTAAACTGTGTTGTTAACTTGTGTGAGTCTCTTGCTTCAGTTGTCAGTACTCTTTCCCCACAAATCATCAGCACAGAGTCTAACATTTATCATATAGATTCAAATTGATCTGAGTTCAAAAGAATGGGAAAGCGGGAGCCAGCAAAGGGGAAATCATTTGAAATGTAAATAAAGAATATATTGAATAAAAACAAAAAAACAAAAACCTTTGCCTGGGTGAAAAAAAAAAAGAATGGGGAAGCAAAAAGAAATGTTAGTCAAAGATTTATTCTGTACCAACAAAATAAGATGAAAAAGAATTATTTTTAAAACCAAAATAAGCTAGAAGAAAATTATATCATTGCCTCAGTTCTACAGGAAAGTTCATTTGTTTTGTTCATTGAAGCAACAAAAGTAATTTTTAGTGGCAGAGTGTGATTCATTTGCTTGATAATATTTACCAGGCACCTTGAGTGCATTAATAATGAGGGAATAAATAGTAAAAATAATCAAGTTCCTGTCCTTTGATGCGCTTTATTCTAGTGGAAGAGGCAGATCATAAACAAAATATATTATGCCAGCCAGGATGTGCCGAGGTTAAATCTGAGATGATGGGGAGGGATGGAGTGAGGCAGAGCAGTGATCTGAGGAAGGCAAAAAGGAACAGTGTGTGTGTGTGGCACTTGAGAAGACAGCTAAAGTGGGAAACTCAGAGAGAATAGAGTTCTAAGCTGTCTAATAATTACAAATATCTGCCAAATAAATCACTTTAAATGGACACATAAATAATATACATATATACATATAAACATAATGGGAAAAGAAAATACATTATCTTTCTAAATAATTGATGGAAATTCATAAAATTTCCAATTAAGTTATTTCAAGACAGAAACAGTAAATTGATTTTAGGAGACAACATACACTTGGAAATTGTGCATTGGGTCTGAAAGATGGCTTGGCCTGTTAAGGCACTTGCCACCAACCCTGATAACTTCTGTTTGATCCTTGGGACCTACAAGATGAAAGGATAGAACTTATTTTTTTTTAAGATTTATTTATTTATTATATGTAAGTACACTGTAGCTAATTACGGATGGTTGTGAGGTCCTGAGTTCAATTCCCAGCAACCACGTGGTGGCTCACAACCATCTGTAATGGGCTCTGATGCCCTCTTCTGGTGTGTCTGAAGACAGCTGCAATGTACTCATATCCATAAAATAAATAAATAATTCCTAAAGTTTTGTTTCATTTATTTTTTAGTTATGTGTATGTTGGAGGGGGTCTTGTACATGTGAATTCAGGTACTGTCACAAGGTGTCACTATGTAGCCTTGGCTAGCCTATTTAGACCAAGCTGCTACAAACTCACAAAGATGTGCCTGCCTTTATTTCTCGCATGCAGAGATGAAAGATGTGCATCACTGTGCTTTTTAATATTTCTTTCTTCTAGTATAGTTGGTAGAACTTATAGAGTATATAGAAATATTAATGGAACCATTCTTACTTTGTTTTAAATTTTATTATCATTGTGTGTGTGTGTGTGTGTGCGTGCGTGCGTGCATGTGTGTGTGTGTGTGGTGTGTGAGAGAGAGTGGGCACACCTGTGCACAGTGTATGTGTGCGCCATGGATCTGGGGCTCTAACTCATGCTGTCAGGACTGCACAGCAAGCACTTTTTGTCTGGCTTAGAAAAAGCAGACTAAAGTTTTGAGAAATAAAGTATACTTTTATAATTTTATGAGAACAAATTATATAAACAAAATATAATTCAGAGTTATAAGTAATACTGTCCAGAAATTAAAACTGTCCAGAAAAAAATTTGTGGAAAGTGCCTTTTTTCTTTAATGAGAACTTTGAAAACTCCTGTTTCTTCAAGTTTTCAATTTATGATTGCTTTAGTTTTCCACTTTGCATTTTTATTAAGTCACGTATGTAATTTATTATCTCCAAAGTTTTTTTTCTGAAAAGATTTATTTATTTAGTAATTTTGGTTTTGCAAGACAGTTTTTTTTTTTCTGTGTAGTCCTGGGTGTCCTGGATCTGACTTTATAGACCAGGTTGGCTTCGAACTCAGAGCTCCGCCTGCCTCTGCTTCCTGAGTGCTGGGACTAAAGGTGTGGCCACCATGCTTTTATTTATATTTATTTTAACTTCATGTGTATGTGTCAGTGCCCGCACATATGTATGTACACCTTGTGCATGCTTGGTATCACCAGATGCCAGGATGTTGGATTTCTGGTAGGGGATCTATAGGCAGGATGTACTGCCCCATGTGCATGCTAGAAGCCAAACGTGTTCTTCAGTGCTGAGCCATCTCTCCAGCTCCTAATGTCTCCAGGTTTTAAAGCATAAAAAAAATTATGGAATTTCTCAGTAACATTTACTATTCTACCTATTATTAATAGTTGATATGACACTTTTAAGTTTTTTCAGTAAGTAGCCATTCCAAAAGTTTACTATTTTGTTCTTTTTGGAATAAAAACAATTTTTTTTAGCACTTCAAGTTACTTAACAAATCCTAGTTAATTTCATTCCAAGTTAATTTTCCTATCCTGCACATGTGTGTACAGTATATATAACTCTCTCTTCCCCAACTCCATGCTCAGCATCAAGTCCAGGGCCTGTGTGTTCTAAGAAAGTAGCCTACTACTGAGCTACCCCCCCCCATCCTTCTCTTAATATATTTACTTAAAAGACATAATTGTACCCACCCAATTTTTTTTTTTTACTAACATAAATTGTTTAAGGTGAGGTTCAACTATGCTCCCCAGACTGGTCTGGAACTCTTGAGCTGAAGGGATTTTCCTGCCTTAGCCTCCAGAGTAGCTGAGACTCCAGGCATGTGCCACATAGCCTAGTGTAAGCATTTTGACCTGGGTTCTCTTGAAGTCTTACCCTAGAATGAGTGTATTCACTTGCACCTCTACCACTACAACATTTACTTGCATTCAGTCTGCAATCAGCTTTGCAATAGAGGTATTAAAATAATGAAAATAGGTTGTTTTCTCACATGACTGCAATTACAGAGATATTTAAAGGGTATGGAGGCTCTGTAGACAAGAACGCAGAGAAGCATAGCCAATAGCACACACAACCTTTCTAGATGTCAACACTCCAGTTCTAAATGTGAGCCCTGTACCTCTGTTACTTCTCTAAAACCCATGGTCTTAGCAGTAACCCAACAGCAGCAATTCCAGATGAGCAGCAAAGGAAGCTGGTGTGGTAATAAAAATTAGCCAAGGCTGACCCCAAAATGCATGGCTAAGGCATGCCTATGTCACCGTTCAGTTACTCTGTGTCTGCCAGAATCTTCAGAGACAAATGCATGAGTTTCCGGCAAGTAGGCATATGTCTGTACACATGTTGCACACACTGGCATGCAGAGTGTTTCCCACGCTACTGACCTGGATTCTGTGGTCTTTAGATGTATGTTTTGAAAACCAATCATTTCTTCTTCAGCAGTTTCATCACACATTTCTTTGCATATGTCTTCCTTCCTTTTTCCAGGAGTCAGAGTAGTCGGAAAGCACTCTTCATCTTGCAAAGTCAGGCTTATGTTTGAGATGGCGACATGTTTGGGGGAATCTCGGTAGTCATTCTTAGGTTTTGTATCTCGTAGACTCATATGTTTCAGGATATATTCCTTGAGAAATAACAAGCAATGGGAAATCAGAAAACAGGACACCATGTAGAAACAGTGTTTATGAAGAAGTAGTTTCTAGTCCTTTCTTTCATATTGACTGTCCACTCGTCCAGGGACAGGGAATAAGGCCTGCTGTTGCATGACTATGGAGAAGAGCCTTGGCTGGTGTGAAGGCTGGTGGTGTAGGAACAAAGGCCTGTTCCACTGCAGTCTAATGCCCGGCATTCAGGTCAGAGTGACGGACCCCAGGGTAACCTCACACGAGGTGGGTAGGGTCTAATTACAACTTATCTTTGAATTACACGTTAAGGAGGGCTTTCTAGAAATATTTTGCCATGTAGTCTTTAGTCAGGTTGCTCGTAGGAGCATCTGATAGGTAGTGGGGGCTCGGGGCTCATAACTAACAATATTACTTTAATTACTTTAATTTTTCAAGTCTCTAAAATGTAATTCTTTCCTCTGCTTTTGTCTTCCTGCTGCTCTCCAGGTCTCTCAGTGACTGTATCAGAATGGTCAGACTGCCTCATGTGGGCCTCAGTGCAGTCAGTCAGAGAACTTGTTACCTGTGTCGCTAACATTCCTCACGTCTGCCCCTTTCCTCCCATGGCAACCACCCTGTCCATTCCAGTACTGTTGGACCTAGGCACACATGCCTGCAGTTCCAGCACAGGGGGAACTGAGGCTGGAGGATTGCAAATTCAAGGTCAGTCTGTCCTAGTAGAACAAGAACATGTCTCAAAACAAAACAAAACACTCCCAAAAGAATATGTAGTAATCTTAGTCCCTAAAGAGAAAACTTCATTTTTTTCTTACAATGAAAATAATGTGTATTATAGACAGTTTAAGATGCTGTAAGGGGAGAGACGATGGCTTAGAACAACAGCTGCTCTGCCCGAGAACCCAGGTTTGATTCCCAGCTTCCACATGTGGCTCAAAACTGTAATTGTAGTCCCTGGAGACCCAATGCTGTCTTCTGGCCTTAGCAGGCACTGCACATATGTGGTGCCTAATACCGTGTGAGCAAAGCATGTATATACAGGAGAAGATCCTGTGAGGACTGAAGTGGGCGTTGGAAGCGCGTCCTGCGATGGCAGCACCGCTCCTCTGGCACACTTACTTCCCAGCCTCCTTCAGTCTGTTTTGTACAGAACTGCTTGGCGCTCACTCTGAGGCCACCGACTGCACTTCTAGTGTAGCAGTTCACCATTGTGTGTGTGCTGCAGCACTGAGGACTGGCTCAGGCCATATGGCTGCTGTATTTACCAGTGCCTCACCGATGGACCACCCAGCCCTTTTTTCTGCTTTCAATCTTGAGACTCTGTGGTCTGTGCAGGCCTCAGACTCACAGGCTTCTGTCACACTCCTCAGTAGCTGTGAACATGGGCTTGTGCCACCAGGCCTGGGTAAAATTACCACCAGAAGGTCCCTCCTGTCATTATGAACTGTGAAAAACTATTTGGATATTTCCTTTATAAACTATTGGCCTCTAGCATGGGAAACACTCAGAGGAATAAATAAGGTACAAACTGCGCTTACTCTCGCCATGCAGACAAACTGCTATTCACAGACAGTGTTGTTTCTTTTCTGTGTATGTGTGGTGCACATATGTGTTCAAGTGCACATCCATGTGTGTGCACACGTGCTTGTGGAGATCAGAAGTCCACGGGACTTCCCTCTCTAATTCCCCACCTTATTTTTTGAGACAGTGTTTCTCAGTGGGACTTGAGACTCACTAAGTTAGACTAGTTAGGCAGTGAGCCCTAATGATCTTCTTTCTGTGCCTCTGTGGCACTAGGATTCCCAGCTCTCTGTGTGGTGCTGGAGATCAGCCTCTGGCTCTCACACCTGTGCAGCCAGTGTTTCTCAATGGAGCTAGCTCCCCAGTCCCTAGTTTTTCTTTTAGTGTGTATTTATCAATGGATTTTTATGTCCAAGAGATTATTCTTTCCCCCTCTCAGTGTATATAATGAACATCTTTTCAGGCTAAGAAACACTTTTGAACAATTTTAACAAGTACACACACTAATTCATCTAATAGGCTTTTGCTACAGGCTTGACAGGTACTATGGGAACCCCTAAACAAGATGAGCATGGCACTTGCTCTCATAGTCCCGAGTTTGCTTGCTTGTTCTTGGCAAGCATTTAGGCTGTTCTCATGCCTTCGTTAATTTGCTGTTATAGGCATGGTATGGGCATGAGATGATTAACATGTTCTTTATGTGTGTGGTGCCATGGGTTGGAGCCAAATAAGATTGTGTGTACACCAAGCACACACTGCATCACTGTGCTCTATTCCCAACCCATGATTCACATCTTTGTAGCTAACTCTTCATTCTTGTTAGAGGGTATAAATATGTATTTTTAATTTCATGTGCAATAGTGTTTTGCCTGCATGTTGTCCGTGTGAGGGTATTGGATCCCCTGGAACTGGCGTTACAGACAATTCTGAGATGCCATGTGGTTACTAAAAATTGGACTTGGCACTTCTGGAAGAAAAGCCAGTGTGCTTAGCTTCTGAGCCACCTCTTCAGGCCCAGGCATAAGTATTTTTAAGGTTCTTGCTTCATAACCATTTCAAGAATGTTTGGCCAATTTTCACCCTTATTGTAGATCTTTCCAAACCCTCACTTTACTATACCTTTACTACCATCGCTGTTTTACTCTGATCATTGTCAGTTACAAGGTTAAGTTTGGGAAAGGACAGTAGAGGGGGAGAGAGGAGAGGTTGGTTATCTGATGCACTGCTGGACAGCTGGCAAGGAGCAATGTCTTTTGTGTTTCACTACACACTGACTGTAGACACAGACGAGAGATTTTTAATTTTTTCCCTACTATAATTTATGAGTGGTTTCTTTTGTAAAGTGTCCTCAATCATTCCTTTGTTTGTATCATGGATCCAGTGGACATTGTTTACTAGTCTTCAAACTGATCTATCTTTACAGTCCACTATGCTACCCAGATTAATATATATTTAAGTATTTTTATTTCTTTCTCCCCTCTCCTTCCCTCCCTCCCTCCCTCCCTCCCTCCCTCCCTCCCTCCCTCCCTCCATCCCTCCCTCCCTCCTTCTCTCTCTGTGTGTGTGTGTGTGTGTATGTGTGTGCCTGTGTGTCAGAAAGAAGGGGGAAAGGGAGGGATGAAGAGAGGGAGATGGAAGGAGGGAGAGAGAGAGAGAGAGAGAGAGAAGGCACCCGTGGAGGCGAAAAAGAGCATCAGATCCCCTGGAGGTAGAGTTATAGGCAGTTGTGAGCTGTGAGCTGGGAACTGAACTCAGGTCTTCTGGGAGAGCAGGAAATACTCTCTATTTCTGAGCCATCTCTTCAACCCACTAGTTTGATCTGTAAAAAGTTCAGTACCTTAATTCAAAGTCCTCACTTCCTAATGTGTAATTCATGGTTTGAGAGTTGCCTTCACAGTCTCTTTCTCCTCTCCTCTCCTCTCCTCTCCTCTCCTCTCCTCTCCTCTCCTCTCCTCTCCTCTCTTCTCTTTTCTTCTCTTCTACTTTTTTTTTTTTTTTTTTTTTTTACTTTCTGGCATTTTAAAAAGTCAATAACTTTTTTATTTTCTGATTTCTGTCCTCACCTGTTCTTATTGAAGCTTCAGCCCCTCCTCATTTTTAAGTAATAAAACAGCCATTTTGTTATATTAATATTCTCATTTTAGGGGTGATGACACCACACCTTGTGTTTGGTGATTTAGGCAGTCATGTATATATAATACCCAGAAGTTTAAGATTCTAACCTAGGCCTTCTTTCTGTCACACAGCTGCTTCTGATACTAGAAGGATAGTCACTATTTCAGGGAATAGTTTATAACTTATACTATAACTTATACTGAGCTTAGGGATTGAGTCAATTGTTAAAATCATGTAACTGTGAGTTGGTTCCTCAGCATTTTCACAGGAGTGTTAACTAAGACTTGGTGACATCTCCCATGTTTGATCATTAAAGAATGAAGTGTCCCGTAACACATACCTTTTCCTCCTGCTTGTTCTTTATTATATCGTCGTTTTCAAATACTATTTTGACTCCTGAGATGTTTGTGGCCATTTTGACTTCTGAGACTTCTGTGACTTCTGTGACAATTTTTATATCTTGAACATCTGTGACCCTATTTTCCAGAATATCAGTGACATCAGTGACATCTGTGATATCAGTGACATCTGTATATTCTGAGAAGTCCGCACTTTCCATGATGTTACAAGGGTATCTGTGTGTTTTCGGGTGCATGGTCCGCAGTTCTGTGAAAGCAGTAATGTCCGTGATGTCCATTGAGCCCGTGATGTCTGTGCTGTTTGTGATTTCTGAGAGGCTTGAGACCTCTGATACTTTGGTAGTTTTGACTTTCTCCTGGTTCAAGAGGGGGATGAGGTCTACCCACTGAGAAAATATGATATCCTGTTTATACACAGGAGCACAGAGCTGTAAGTAGTAAGACCGGCCGTTGATCAGCTTTACCTTGAGACGCATGTGCTTAGCACTGTGCACAGAAAGAGTCACAAACTGCAGAGGGATAAACCTAAAAACAAATGCAAATGTAACATTATCCAAAGACCTATCTGCAGTGCTATAAAGACATTTTGAGCTTGGAGGATGAGACAGTCAATGGTCTTGAGTCCCAGATAGCTGTGGGTGGGAGCTCCTGAGAGCCCTCTCATCTTAATCATGTGTCTAAGATTCTGGTGATAATAAATAAGAATGCCATCTATCATGAAAAACTGTCCATCCTAAATAAGGCTAAAAGTGAGGCTTAGGGCTGGTGAGATGGCTTATCATAGGAAGGGGCCTAGAGTCAACCTCGGTGACCTCAGTTTAATCCCACATGGTGAAGGACATACTGCATCTACAAACTTGTCTTCTGATATTGGATGCACACACACAAACGCATACACTAAAATGAAAAATAAAATGTAATCAGAGTTGAAGCCTAGATATCTAGGAATTCAAATAATACTACATTGAGATTTTATGATCAGTTGGAATGGTTACTACCATGAAGAAAAAAAACAGACGCTGGCAATGCTGTGAGAAGGAAATGGAAAGCCTTATGTACTATTGATGGGAGTGTAAGGTAGTGTATGGAAACTAGCATGGAGGCTCCTTAACAAACTAAAACCCGAACATCATATGACCTAGAAACATCTCTCCTGGGTATGTATATCTAAAGGAATACTATGTCCATAGTAAGTAGGGCACTTGTTGCAACAGGCAAGTTATGGAACCAGACAAGGGACTATGAACAGACATAAAGAAACAAGTATACACATACAACAGCTTATTCATTCATAAGGAATAATGAAATTCTATCTGCAGGAAAACTGTCTGAAACTAGAGATCATGTTAAGTGAAATAAGCCAGATTCAGTAAGATATAAGTAATAATATAATATAATATAATATAATATAAAATATAAGTCTTCTCTCCTGAGGAATCTGTTTTTTTAAGAAGAAGGTGGGGAGATAAAGTGCTTGCTATGCAAGCCTGATAACCTGACTTTGGAAGCTCCTGGACCAGTTGGTTTAGTGTACCTGGCAGGGAGCAGGAGAGACTCAGTGTCTGAGCAAGTTAAAGGTAGAGGCCTGAAACTGACACCTGTGGTCATCCTCTGACTCCCACATATACACCATGCCACCCCCATATTATTCTCTCTCTATTTCTCTCTCTCTCTCTCTCTCTCTCTCTCTCTCTCTCTGCCCCCTTTCTCATGCATGTGTGTGTGTGTATGCACACGTGCACACATACACAAATGTGATTACACAAACATAAAAGACATGAAAGTAAAAAGGGCCTATCTGAGATTAGGAGGAGGCCCGATGATGTGAGGTTGGGAAAAAGAGAGGGTACAATGAAGGATGAATATAGTCAAGGAACTTATTGCACATATATGGAAATATACATATTTCATATGTACATGTATGAAAATGTTATATTGAAACTCATGATCTGTACAATAAACACAGTGATAAAACTTTCTAAAAGTGAGGCTTAAATTAAGTTACTTGCTCAAGACAGTAGACTGAGTCAGTGGCTAAGGTGAGGCCAGCATTTTGAGGTGAGGCTGTTGTGAGGAGGACAAGCATGCACTTGAAAGGCGGTTTATCAAGTCTTTAGTGCTCATTACTTTAGCTTTTTTTTTTTTATTTAATTGTCATTTTGACTGCCTTTGTGATGAACCATTGTTTGTATCCTCTTAGAGACAACCTTGCATCATTTGAGAAAGCAATGCACCTGAAGTGCTCCTATGCCATCTTTCCTTTTAGCCATATGGGACTGCAGTGTTCTGGTAGAGATCACCGTTCTCCTGTCCTTGTAACTCACCTGGTGAGCACCAGATTCCCTGAAGAGGAAGACTTCAGAAGGGTTTTAAAGAGGGGTTCTGGTTCTTTTCGAGCTTCTGGTGTCAGATGTGCTAACAGCATCATATTGGGGGTCTTGAAGATGGGATTGGAAGAACAGATGCCTACAGTCACCCAGTTTGCTCGGTTATGCAGGTAAATGGATTCACCTCTCCTATTGACCTGGATGTAGAGAACAGGAAAGGAGTTTCTTGGTAAAAGGTATAGATCTAGCACCCTTGCTTGCCAAAACAGTGTAAGTGGGGGCAGAAAACAAGGGGGAAATGAGGCATGACACCTCCATTCCTTGGCTTGTTCATGATTTGGAGATAGCAGAATGAATAGCTGCAGTCTCTGGTTTGTAGGGTCTATGAGAGAAGTCCAGTGCAAACAAGTGACGTCACTACTAGTACTTTAGGCTCCTGTGGAGCATGCAGCTGGGGATTGGCGTAGGAAGGGATGGAGCTGGTGATGTGTTGGCATACACTTACCAGTTCAAGTGAGCAAGTGCTCTGGGGGCTTTCTGTGCAGCTTTTATTCCCTCACTTGGACCTCCAGAGTCAGGAATGGAGACTATGACTAGTTATTTGGGACTGTGGCTAACCTGCTGACTACAAACGTCCCCCTCCCTGTGTGGGCCAGGGCTATGCAATTAGAGTGTGCAAAAGTTAACATGAATAAGGTATGGGAAGAAAGATTAGCAGGAAAAAGTAACTGAAAGTCAAAAACAAAATTTTGGCATCCCATGTTCTAAGGCACAACCTGAAACATGTTTTAGAGACTGCACTCCTCTCTGAGTGGTACACTGGGCACAGAGTAGTCACGCTACTCCTCTGGGATCAGTCAGAGAACACATTTATGAAGCATGAGAGCTCCTTATCGCTGACTTGTCTGTCTCCCACCTCGTCATCCTCCGTGGGAGCAGCTGAGTGCACTGGCTCTGTGCTTGTTCAGCACCACACACTGCCATGACGTTTCCATGAGAGACAGGCATGGTCTTTGCCTCAGCAGTGTAGTGTTGAGTGTTAGGAGGAAAGCCAGCACAACATCCATGTGCTCTGTGTTTTCATCCAGAATGCAGGTGTGTTCTCACAAGAAAGTTTGTCTCTGATACTGACAGTTGTATTTTCCCTTCAGAACCAACATATAAAGTTTATTTTAATTCTTAGCTTTTCTTGGGTGGCTGTTTATTTACTCAGGCACCAGGGCTTCATGCATGTTAGGCAAGGGCTTTTCTACTGAGCTCATCTCTAGCCTCAGGTGTTTTTCTTTAAAATATAAGACTAGGGGCTAGAGAGATAGCACAGCTGTTAAGAGCACTTACTGTCCTTATATAGGACTTGGGTTCAATTACTAACATCTACATGGTGGCTCACAACCTTCTATCTATCGTCACATACATGGTGCACAAACATACATGCAGGCAAAACATAAAACAAATGCATGCATTTTAAAATGAAAATAAAACTCTAATAAAAATTATCCGATTACTTTCCTGCCATAGTATGTTATAAACATCATTTTGTATAACATTAAGATTATGTGAGGATGGCAATTCTAGTAGAGATAGGGCAGAACTCTTGCCTGTGGGTTTGTGGAGAACATCTGAAGTGAATTTCCCTGTTTAGGTAACAGCACTGTTCCCCTTAGTGACACCACACTATCCCTCCTCATATTTAAAAAAAATCTCTTCTCTATCTTTCACTGTCTTTGAGAAAATGAAGTATGGCAGCTTCTAGATCCTAACTGAGAGTATAAGTGTTATTTACCTGAATAAAATTGCTCTCCAATATGGGAGGAGATACATAAGGGGCATATTCTCCTCCATCCAATATGTTCTTAAGGTGCCCTAGTCTGTAATAGTGTGGGATGCAGAGGGCTTCTTGCTTATTCATTGACTTCTTGCTCTTGCTCTTGTTCTTCTTCATCATGCTGATAGGAAACACCAGAAAAGTAAGAGAATAGAGATAAATTAACTAACAAATAGAGGAGGTCATAGTTACATTACTTCTTTTAGTTATTAACTGAGCATATTTTATCAAAATCTGTAATGTGCATGACTCCATGGCAGGCATTGTAGGTATATACAAACTAGCAGCTTGTTGACAGACAGTAAGCAAGCAGACAGTAAGGTTGTCTGATAGCACAGACACCAGGTGTAAAGAGTTGCAGAAGTGGATGGCAGGAAACGCTTACTGGGGTGGGAAGGAAGGTGACACATGCCTCCTACCTTCAACCATTACTTTTATCATTCTAATTAATTAATCATGGAGGGATGTAGGGATATCAAAACTGCATTAAAGGATACTTCCACACCTCACATGTGAGGCAAAGGGTGAGATATCTATTTAATCAATGATAGTTCAATCCATGAACCACAACTCAGGCTCTCCTTCTCTGAAGACAGCTTCAACAGAAAACAGTGATTTTATGTTGTTGATTTCACCTTTTGTCTATCAAAAAATGATTGTAAGAAGGGAAGAAACAGAACCCAGAAATTTATGTGTACAAATCTTCAAAAGATTATTCTTTCTACTTAAACATGTATTTTTGTAAAGAATTTATGCAAATGATCAAAAGCTAAAAGATATCAACCAACACTGGGCATTGAGGAAATGTAAGTCAAACTATAGCCCTTCCTCAGAGGCCCCCTTTCCTCAGAGTCCACACAAATGGTGAATGCTATGCATGTCTCTGTGCTTCTAGCCTCCCACAAGCACACAGCTGTGGACACAGCAAGACGTACAATTCCAGTTCTTAGCATGGTTTCCCTGTAAGGCTTTACACTGTTAGCAATATGATGGTTCCATTTGTAGTTTCTTAAGATATCTTCACAGTGAAGATAAAATCAGTCAAGATGAGCCAGAGATGGAAAAGATTGAAAGAATGAAATAACCCAGAAGTTAACCAATGACACATGGTCACAGCACATCAGTCCATAGCAGCTAAACTGCTAAAAATAATGAGACTCTTAAAAAAGTGTATTAAAAAAACCAAACCAAACCAAACCAAAACAAAAAAAACAAAGACAACCGCCACCATCACTTAAAATAGAAATGATGAGAAATAATAACTAAAAATTAACTAGTGCGTTATAGGGTAAGTAATAAAGACTTTGCATGCTCCATCTTATTTAATTGAGACTACACTTATAGACCACACAGCTAAGGCTTAAAAAGGGAAAGTAACTTTGCCATCATTAGTTTGTACCTGATAAGCTATGATTCAGACCCATATATCCTGCCTAGGAGCTTTTGTCTGGTGTTTAAAGTCAATCCTGTGCTTACATGCTTGGAAAGAGGTATGGGAGCTGGCAAGAATGTGGGGGTTTGGGATAGAGGGAAGAAAGGAAACAACAGGGCTGGAGCAAACAAGACAGAAAATATCCTGTCTTCTTCCTGTTCCCTTCTCTTCCTAAACAGTTTGGTCCTGGTACATTTGCAGGCAGCGAGGTAGGAGAAGGGGTGGGAATGCACCCCAAAGCCCAAGGAAGGAAGAACAGTTCCAGTTGTTTACTGTCCTCTGTTACCACCTGCCAGCTCAGGCTCTCAGTTCACATGTCTCTAATCTAGAAAAGTTAGTTAAGGGCTGGTAAGACGGCTTAGTGGGTAAAGGCACTTGCTGCCAGGCATGCCAACCTGAGTTTTACCCTCAGTACCTATATGGTAGAAAGAGAGAACCAACTTCTATTAGTATTCTTTCTACACATAAATATAATCGAAATTTTAAAGTTGATCATTGTAGAAAGTATGTTGGCACATGGAATCTTCAGAAGAAAGGGATAGCTTGTAAAGCAGAGTAGAGAGGAGGGGAAGCGGGGAGAACAGGGGAATACGACCCTGTAACTCATGGTCTCATCCATGAGGGCCGTTAGATCTTACCTCACCTCAAGGCCAAGCCACAGTCCTGTGTTGGGAATGAAGTTTGTGACTCACTTCAGTTTGGGCTTCCTCCTTTTCATGATGTAGCTTTTGTGACAAATACAAATAAAGAAAACAAGGGATTATTACACTGCGCGCTAATGTCATTTCTACACATTCTCTTTCATAGATTGAGGTCTAAGCCTTAGAATCTTGTCACTAATTCAGATGGGTTTTATGGTTTGGATTTTTTGTTTTTCTTTCTTTCCTTTCTTTTCTTTCTTTCTTTCTTTCTTTTCTTTCTTTCTTTCTTTCTTTCTTTCTTTCTTTCCTTTCTTTTCTTTCTTTCTTTCTTTCTTTCTTTCTTTCTTTCTTTCTTTCTTTCTTTCTCTCTCTCTCTTTCCTTCTTTCCTTCTTTCTTTCTCTCTCTCTTTCTTTCCTTCTTTCTTTCTTTCTTTCTTCCTTCTTTTCTTTCTTTCTTTCTTTCTTTCCTTCCTTCCTTCTTTCTTCTCTTTTCTTTCTTTCTTCTTTCTTTCTTTCTTTCTTTCTTCTTCTTTCTTTCTTTCTTTCTTTCTTTCTTTCTTTCTTCTTTCTTTCTTCCTTCCTTCCTTCCTTCCTTCCTTCCTTCCTTCCTTCCTTCCTTCCTTCCTTCCTTCCTTCCTTCCTTCCTTTCTTTCTTTCTTTCTTTCTTTCTTTCTTTCTTTCTTTCTTTCTTTCTTTCTTTCTTTCTTCCTTCCTTTTCTTTCTTTCTTTCTTTCCGAGACAGGGCTTCTCTGTATAGCCCTGGCTGTCCTGGAACTCACTCTGTAGACCAGGCTGGTCTCCAACTCAGAAGTTGGAGACTTCCACCTGCCTCTGCCTTCCAGAGTGCAGGGATTACAGGCGTGCGCCACCACTGCCCGGCTATGGTTTGGATTTTAAGTGTCAATGTGATCATGTGTTAGAGGTTTAAAGATTGGTCCATTAGAGCGTTGGTCAATGAGTTCATCCACCAGTGAATTTATAGATGGCATTCCCATGAAGTGGCGACAACTTTTAGAAGTAGGGCCAACTAGATGGAGTAGACCACAGGGGATAAGTTAGGGAGTGCTCTTGTCCTGGGTCCTTCTCCTTTGTCTTCCTTGTTCTTTTTCTTGCTCCACTACCATGAGAGGCGAGCATCTGCTCCATCACTACTACTGTGTCTGGGAGTCATCAGAATGGGGCATTTGAATCCAGTTGCTACTGCTGTTTCTCATTTACTGTGTCTTCTTTGAATGTGTGTACATATGCATTATTTGCTTATGTATGTGTTCATGTGTTCATGTATACAAGGTATGTACATATGACAGGGTGTCTCACTGAAGGTGGAGCTCACTGATTCAGCTACACTGTCTTGTCAGCAAGCCTTAGCACAGTGGTTCTCAACCTTCCTAATGCTGCAGCCTTTTAATACAGTTCCTCATGTTGTGGTGACCTCCGAACATATAATTATTTCATTGCTACTTTGTAACTGTAATTTTGCTACTGTTATTAATTATAATGTAAATATCTGGTATGCAAGATATCTGATATGTAATCACTCTCCAAAGGGGTCATGACATGCAGGTTGAGAAATGCTCCCTTAGGATCTTTGTGTCTCTGTCTTCCTGGTACTGGGATTACAGGTACATGCCGCTATGCCTGACTTTTTAACATGTGTTCTGGGGATCTGAACTCAGATCTTCATGCTTGTGTGGCAAGTGCTTTACTGACTAAGCCCTCCTGGGCACCTCATCATGGACTTACATGACTGGAATGCAAATTAATTGGTGTGATACTCCAGGTACAATGTATAACCAAGGAAGGTACAATGTGACAAGGCAAAGGAAGTAATACAGATTATGCTACCTCAGTTGTACTTGGCAGCTATTAAAATTGTGTTCCTGGCTACTTGAAGCTTTTGGTTGACACTTTCTGTTAAGATTAAGAAGGCCTAGTACAAAAATAGTAGAATTATCAGAGACTTGGAAGGTTTCAGAGTAAGTGAGGTGGCTTAGCCATTAAAGATGCTGACCACCTGAGTTGATTCCTGGGATCTTCATGGTGGAAAAAGAGAACTGACACCCACATGCTTTCTTCTTATCCCTATATGTACACCATGGTAAGTGTAGATACACACAATATGCATTAAATAAATAAAACATTTTAAATGTAAAGATGATAGCACAGAAGAACAATGAATAAATACTGGGTGGGGAAATTCAAAGTATTGGGCTTCATAAGTGCTATTTTTCCTTTTCCTTTTTCTTTTTGTGACTTATAGTATTTTACAATATCTTAGACTTGAAATGAAGCACTCCACTCTTGCTTATTTAGAGCTGGATGATAGAATACACATTTCTGAAACAAAATCACCCCAAGAAAGTGAAAACAGCACTTGTTAGAGGCATGTCTTACATTTGTATATACTTGCTTATCAATACATGCTATATTGCCACTAGGACCAGGAAAGTCCTTCCCCAGTGCAGTCACTGTGGCTTCTATGATACCCTTAATTTAAGGAGACAGGCTGTGTATGTAGATGGCTCCATGGGTGTGTGCTTGCTATTCAATCTTTAGCACCTGGGCAAAAAGCTGGCCATGGTGGTACATACTTATAACCCCAGTGTTGGGAGTAAGAGACAGGAAGATTTCTAGAGATTGCTGGCTACCAACTTAGCTAATATGGCAAGCTTCTAGTTTAATGAGAAACCGTTTTAAAGGGACAAGGTATAGAGATGTAGAAGAAGACACTTGAGTTCTCTAATGTCTGCATGCACATACATGCACTTAGACACCCATAAATCCACCTGCATATTACACACACACAGACACACAGACACATGCACGCGCGCGCGCGCGCGCCACACACACACACACACACATATACATACACGTAAAAATGAAAATCAATTTTATTTTTTATTTATTTATTTATTTATTTATTTATTTATTTATTTATTTATTTATTTAGTGGATTTGTTTTTTTCGAGACAGGGTTTCTCTGTATAGCCCTGGCTGTCCTGGAACTCACTCTGTAGACCAGGCTGGCCTCGGACTCAGAAATCCGCCTGCCTCTGCCTCCCAGAGTGCTGGGATTACAGGCGTGCGCCACCACCGCCCAGCTTGAAAATCAATTTTTAAACAATCCTACTTGATAGATGATATCCCAGAGGAACAGGCTTATCTAGAAATTCAGGACACAGAGACAGGAGAGAGGAAAGAGGACTGGGAGGCAGCCATAGGTGAGTCTTGCCTCTCTTCATCTCTCTTGAGTCTTAAAAAAACCAAAGTGAGGTCAGCAAAAGAGCAGCAAAGGTGCCAACCTTGTTTACCATCTTTGAAGTGAAGCATATTTTGATGTTGTTGTTTTTTGTTTTTGTGTGTGTTGTGTGTGAATGTTTGTGCTGAAATTATTAGTTTATTGAATTTTGAGTGAATTTTAAAAATTTTCTTCTTAATTAAAATGTAATTACAGGAGCCTTCCAGTTTCTGTCTGCACCTGGAAGCAATCCTCTGCCACAGGGTTCCATACCCAGGTGGCACAGGGAGATAGCTAGCCCCCCAGAAGTGCATACAGGCCTGTGAGTGCAGGTAGGGCCAACCCTGCTGCTTAGAGCAACCTGCCCTGAACCCACAGGTCACAGGAAACCAGGAATGCCTGCAATAGGAGCTTTCTGGTTTTTGTCTGCAACTGCACACTATCCTTTGCCACAGGGCTGCATACCCAGGTGGTGCAGGGGATTTCCCTCCACGCCCAGAACTGATCCTGGGCCACAGAGCTACATACACAAAAACTTCCAGGAGAGAGCTATTCTCCCAGGAGTGCCTACACACCTGTGAGCAGAGGTAAGACCACCACTTCTCTTCTAATTCCTGGCCCAAGAGGTACCCACTCAGAGCCATTAGGACACAGGAACCAAGGATCAGCTGGGGACAGGATCCTTCTGGTTTCTGTCTGGACCCCAGAGCTGACCCTGTACCACAGCTCCCTATACCTAAATTCCTCCCAGAGAGAACTGGTCTACCAGTTCTCTGACACATAGGCTTTCAGGATGGACAAGCCACAGTCAGAGACAGCAAGACCAGCTAACACTAGAGATAACCAGACTAAAGGCAAGCATAAGGACATAAGCAACAGAAACCAAGGCTACTTGCCATCATTTGAACCGAGTTCTCCCACCACAGTGAGCCCTGGTTACCCAAACATACCAGAAAAGTAAGACTCTGATTTAAAATCATATCTCATGATTATGATAGAGGACTTAAGAAGAACATAAATAACTCCCTTAAAGAAATACAGGACAACACAGGTAAATATCTAGAAGCCCTTAAAGAGGAAACACTAAAATCCCTTAAAGAATTACAGGAAAATACAACCAAAGAGGTGAAGGAACTGAACAAAACCATCCAGGACCTCAAAATGGAAATAGAAACAATAAAGAAATCACAACAGGATTTAATACTGGAGATAGAAAACCTAGGAAAGAGATCAGGCATTATAGATGCAAGCATCAGGAACAGAATACAAGAGATAGAAGAGAGAATCTCAGGTGTAGAAGATACCATAGAAAACATTGACACAACAGTCAAAGAAAATGCAAAATGTACAAAGCTCCTAACCCAAAACATTCAGAAAATACAGGACACAATGAGAAGACCAAACCTAAGGATAATAGGCATAAAAGAAAGTGAAAATTCCCAACTTAAAGGTCCAGTAAATATATTCAACAAAAATTATAGAAGAAAACTTTCCTAACCTATAGAAAGTGATGCCCATGAACATACAAGAAGCCTATGGAACTCCAAATAGATTGGACTAGAAAAGAATTTCCTCCTGTCACATAATAATCAAAACAACACATGTAGTAAACAAAGAGAATATTAAAAGCAGTAAGGGGAAAAGGGCAAGTAACATATAAAGGCAGACCTATCAGAATTACACCACACTTCTCAACAGAGACTATGAAAACTAGAAGATCCTGGGTAGATGTCATATAGACCCAAAGAGAACACAAATGCCAGCCCAGACTACTATACGCAGCAAAACTCTCAATTACCATAGATGGAGAAACCAAGATATTCCATGACAAAAACAAATTTACCCATTATCTTTCTACAAATCCAGCCCCACAAAGGATAATAGATGGAAAACACCAATACAAGGAGGGAAACTACACCCTAGAAAAAGCAAGAAAGTAATCTTTCAACAAACCCAAAAGAAGATAACCACACAAATATAAAAATAACATCAAGAATAACAGGAACCAACAATCACTACTCCTTAATATCTTTTAACATCACTGGACTCAATTCCCAATAAAAAGACATAGGCTAATTACTGGATATGAAAACAGTTCCCAGCATTTTTCTTCATACAGGAAATGCACCTCAGTGTCAAAGACAAATGCTACCTCAGAGTAAAGTGCTGGAAAACAATTTTCCAAACCAAAATTCATCAAAAAAGAATCAGGAAGGACACTTCATACTCTTCAAAGGAAAAATCTACCAAGAAGAACTCTCAATTCTGAACATCTATGCTCCAAATGCAAGGGCACTCACATTCATAAAAGAAACTTAACTAAATTAAAGCACACAATTGCACCTCACACAATAATTGTGGGGGACTTCAACACCCACTCTCATCAATGGACAGATCAGGGAAACACAAAATAAACAGACACAGTGAAACTAACAGAAGTTATGGACCAAATGGAATTAACAGATATCTATAGAACATTTCATCTTAAATCAAAAGAATATACCTTCTTCTCAGCAACTCATGGTACCTTTTCCAAAACTGACCATAAAATTGGTCACAAAACAGACCTCAACAGATATAAGATTGAAATAATTCCATCCTCTTATCAGATCACTAAGGATTAAGGCTGGTCTTCAATACCAAACAAAAACAACAGAAGGCCCACATACACATGGAAGCTGAACAATGCTCTACTCAATGATAACTTGGTCAAGGAAGAAATAAAAAAAGAAATTAAAGACTTTTTAGAATTTAATGAAAATGAAGGTATAACATACCCAAACTTTTGGGACAAAATGAAAGCAGTGCTAAGAGGAAAACTCATAGCTATGAGTTCCTCCAAAAAGAAACTGGAGAGAGCATACACTAGCAGTTTAACAGCACACCTGAAAGCTCTAGAACAAAAAAGAAGCAAATACACCCAAGAGGAATAGATGGCAGGAAATGATCAAACTCAGGGCCAAAATCAACCAAATAGAAACAAAAAGAACTATACAAAGAATCAACAAAACCAGGAGCTGGTTCTTTGAGAAAATCAACAAGATAGATAAACCCTTAGCTAGACTAACCAGTGGTCACTGAGACAGTATCCAAATTAACAAAACCAGAAATGAAAAGGGAGATATAACAGAAACTGAGGAAATTAAAAAAATCATCAGATCCTACTACAAAAACCTATACTCAACACAACTGGAAAATCTGGACGAAATGGACAGTTTTCTAGACAGATACCAAATATCAAAGTTAAATCAGGATCAGATAAATACATAAACAGTCTCATAACCCATAATGAAATAGAAACAGTCATTAAAAGTCTTACAAAAGAAAAGCCAATGACCAGATGGGTTTAGTGCAGAATTCTATCAGATCCTCAAAGAAGAACTAATACCAATACTTTTCAAACTATTCCACAAAATAGAAACAGAAGGAATACTACCCAACTCATTCTACGAAGCCACTATTATGCCAATAACAAAGCCACAATAAAGAAAGAGAACTTCAGATCCATTTCCCTTATGAATATTGATGCAAAAATACTCAATAAAATTCTTGCTAACTGAATCCAAGAACACATCAAAATCATCATTCACCACGACCAAGTAGGGTTCATCTGAGGGATACAGGGATGGTTCAATATATGGAAATCCATAGAGGTAATCCACTACATAAACAAACTTAAAGAAAAAAAACCACACGATCATTTCATTAGATGCTAAAAAAAGCATTTGACATAATTCAATATCCCTTCATGTTAAAAGTCTTGGAAAGAACAGGAATTCAAGGCCCATACGTAAATATAGGAAAAGCAATATATAGCAAACCAGTAGCCAACATTAAACTAAATGGAGAGAAACTTGAAGCAATCCTACTAAAATCAAGGACTGGACAAGGCTGCCCACTCTCTCCCTATCTATTCAATATAGTACTTGAAGTTCTAGCTAGAGCAATTAGACAACAAAAGGAGGTCAAAGGATACAAATTGGAAAGGAAGAAGTCAAACTATCACTATTTGCAGATGATATGATAGTATACTTAAGTGACTCAAAAAACTTCACCAGAGAACTCCTACAGCTGATAAACAACTTCAGCAAAGTGGATGGATATAAGATTAATTCAAATAAATCAGTAGCCTTCCTCTACTCAAAGGTTAAAGAGGCTGAGAAAGAAATTGGGGAGAGGACACTCTTCACAATAGTCACAAACAATATAAAATATTTTGATGTGACTCTAACCAAACAAGTGAAAGATCTGTATGACAAGAACTTCAAGTCTCTGAAGAAAGAAATCGGAGAAGACCTCAGAAGATGGAAAGATCTCCCATGCTCATGGTTTGGCAGGATTAATATAGTAAAAATGACCATCTTGCCAAAAGCAATATACAGATACAATTCCCATCAAAATTCCCACTCAGTTCTTCACAGAGTTAGAATGAGCAATTCTCAAATTCATCTGGAATAACAAAAAACCCAGCATAGGGAAAACTATTCTCAACAATAAATGAACTTCTGGGGGAATCAGTATCCCAGACTTTAAGCTGTACTACAGAGCAGTAGTGATAAAATATGCATGGTATTGGTACAGTGACAGGCAGATAGATCAATGGAATAGATCCTGCTCCTCCTCCTCCTCTCCCTCCTCCTCTTCTTCCTCTTCTTCTTCCTCTTCTTTTTAGTTTTTTGAGACAGGGTTTCTCTGTATAGTTCTGGCTGTCCTGGAACTCACTCTGTAGACCAGAACTCAGAAATCTGCCTGCCTTTGCTCCCTGAGTGCTGGGATTAAAGGCATGCACCATCACTGTCCAGCCAAATCGTTCCATTCTTTTCTCCTTGTACAAAACTCAATTCCAAATGGATAGAAGACCTCCACATAAAACCAGATACACTGAAACCAATAGAAAAGAAAGTGTGGAAGAGCCTCGAGCACATGGGCACAGGGGGAAATTTTCTGGACAGAACACCAATAATTTATGCTCTAAGATCAAGAATTGGCAAATAGGACCTCATAAAATTACAAATCTTCTGTAAGGGCAAATGACACTGTCAATAGGACAATATGGGGACCAACAAATTGGGAAAAGATTTTTACCAACACTATATCACATAGAGGGCTAATATCCAATATATGCAAAGAACTCAAGAAGTTAGACTCTAGAGAAAAAAATAGCCCTACTAAAAAATCGGGAATAGAGATAAACAGAGGATTTTCAATTGAGGAAGCTTGAATGGCCAAGAAACACCTAAAGAAATGTTCTACATCCTTAGTCATCAGTGAAATGCAAATCAAAACAACCCTGAGATTCTACCTCACACCAGTCAGAATGGCTAAGATCAAAAACTCAGGGGACAGCAGATACTGATGAGGATGTGGAGAATGAGGAACACTTTTCCATTGTTGATGGGATTGCAAGCTGGTACAACTACTCTGGAAGTTTCTCAGAAAAATGACATAGTATTAGCTAAGGACCCAGCTATACCACCCCTGAGCATATACCCAGAAGATGCTCCAAAATGTAATCAGGACACATGCTCCACTATGTTCATTGCAGCCTTATTTATAATATCCAGAAACTAAAAAGAACCCAGATGTTCCTTAACAGAGGAATAGTTACAGAAAATTTGGTACATTTACACAATGGAGCACTACTCAGGTATTAAAAACAATGAATTCATGAAATTCTTAGGCAAATGGATGCTACTAGAAAATATCATCCTGTGTGAGGTAACCCAATCACAAAAGAACACACATGGTATGCACTCACTGATAAGTGGATGTTAGCCTAGAATCTTGGAATACTCAAGATACAATTCACAGACCAAACAAAGCTCGAGAAGAAGGAAGACCAAAGTATGCACACTTTGGTCCTTCTTAGAAGGGGAACAAAATTCTCATGGGACAAGATAAAGAGACAAACTGTGGAGCAGAGACTGAAGGAAAGACCATCCAGAGACTGCCTCACCTGGGGATCCATCCCATATACAGTCACCAAATCCAGACACTATTGTGGATGCCAACAAGTGCTTGCTGACAGAAGCCTGATATAGCTGTCTCCTGAGAGACTCTGCCAGTACCTGACAAATACAGAGGTGGGTGCTCTTAGCCAATCTTTGGACTGAGTTCAAGGTCCCCAATGGAGGAGCTAGAGAAAAGACCCAAGGAGCTGAAGGGTTTGCAGGCCCATAGGAGGAACAACCATATGAGCCAGCCAGTACCCCAGAGCTCCCAGGGGTACTTGGACCAAAGAATACACATGGAGGGACCCATGGCTCCAGATGCATAGGCAGCAGAGGATGGCCTTGTTGGACATTGAAGGGAGGATGCTCCAGTAGAGGGGAATGCCAGGACAGGGAAGTGGGAGTAGGTGAGCAGGGGGAAGGGGGATTGAATAGGGGGTTTTCAGAAGAGAAACCAGGAAAGGTTTACATTTGAAATGTAACTATAGAAAATATCTAATAAAAAAGGAAAAAATGTAATTACATGGTATTCTCCTTTGCCTCCCTTTAATCCCTCCCACATTCTCTCACTTTTTCACAAATGCCCTTTTCTTTAATTATTATTGTCACATGAATATGAAATACAAGTATGTGAATAAATATGCAACTTGCAGAGTCTGTGTAAATATGTGCATATTTTTAGGGCTGACCACATGATACTGGATAACCAATTAGGAGGCTCATCCCTGTGGAAGACTGTGCTCCCTCTCAGTAGTCATTAATTGCCTGTAGCTCTTCATCTAGGGGTGGGACTCCATGAAATTTCTCACAAATGGATTGGCATGTGATTGCTCTGGTCTTGTTTAGAAACAGCTATGTTGTTGAGATTTCATGAGTATAGTTTCCTTGTCATATCCAGGTATACAATCTCAAAGCATATTTCCTGGTCTTTTGGTTCTTACCGTCTTTCTACTCCCTTTTCCAAGATGTTCCCTGAACATTAGGTGTAAAGATTGTGTTGTAGATGCATCAACTGAGGTGGGAATGGGCACACCATGGCCAGTTGTTTTCTCCACTTAGACTAGTTGTGGTTTTCTGTAATGGTCTCCAACTGCTAAAAAAGAAACTTCTTGGATGTGGGTTGAGAGGTATACTGATCTGTGGTGATCAGGATAAGCATTTAAATGCAATTAAGACATCTCATTTAGAAAAGTGGCAGTAGTAGGTTCTTCTTGCAGATCCATGACTTCACTAATCATGAGTAGTTTGCTACATTTGCAGTCCCAGCTGTGATTTCCTTCCTATTGACTGGCCTTAAATTCCAGTTAGATAGTTGTTGATTACTACCAAGATATTAGTGCCACTATTATACCTTTAGGGATATCTTGCCATGGTGGTTATTGTGGTTCATAGTCATCACAGATAGTAATACTATTGATTGTTATCCTCCCTTGAAAGCTTGCATGTATAGAACCTTCTGCAACTATGACAATCTTTAGGGCAGGCTTTTAGGTACAGCTAGAGTCTTCCGAGTCCTGTATCCAAAGTGCTTGGTATCTTTACCAACAGGGACTTGCCTTCAATTTCTGGGAGGCAACAAAGGACAATAGCAACAGTCTTTATTGTTTTAGGAGAATCTTGGACTCCCCAGACCAACAACTGGTACAGAGGTTATCATACTCAGTCCTGGGGGTTTTGTTAGTTTTTGGATCTTCTGGGGGAGCATCCCATGTGGCATGACTTCATATAAAACACAGACAGATACACACAGACACAACACACAAACACACACACGCATTTTAGGAAAATATGATTCTCTATGATTTCTCTATGTTTTTTTAAAACATCCCTAGTATTATTTCTTAATACTATTAAAAATTAGATTTTATGTATATGGGTGCTTTGCCTAAACATATGTATATACACCATGTGCATGTCTTATGCCTAGAAAGGTCAGAAGAGGGCATTGGATCCCCTGGAGTTGTGAGTCACTACACAAGTCCTGGCAACCAAACCCAGGTCTCCTGCAAGACAAGAGCTCTTAACTACAGAGCCATTTCTCTAGTTAGAATTTTGACTAGTTTTATTGTGAACTGTGATTTGATATTATCTGCAACCTGTATTCTACAACCTCTTCAACAAGACTAATGGGATGACAGAGGAATGGCCTGTGAAGGCAGTTTGGCCTCCCTCCCCAATCCTAGAACACACTATTTACTAGGAATACTTTCAGTACCTGGAGATGCAGGCCTCCAGTTTTACAAATAGTTCTTCACTTAGTTACATATGATAATAAAATTTTCATTAAGCATTTAAAAGTAGTAGTTACCAATTACAGTACAGCTGTTTGGAACATGGTAATCTCCTGTAAGACATGCCCAACATAATGATGCCTTGTGGTTAAGTTGAGGACTGAGAAGTGATCTTTCTCTTAAAGACAATCAGGTGGTTCAGGGTTCCACTCCCACACATTTCCTATACTCTGCTCTGCTTCCTTGCAGTGGGGTTACCTTGCAAGAGAAGCCGGGCCTCTTAGCCTTTGTCAAGTGTTATTCCTTTTGGTGGTTTGAAACGTTTTGCCATTGGAGGTGGTGTTGTGATCCTAGCACTACTGAGAAGAATGCAGAGAGAACATTGACTACAGCAAGACTTGGTTACAAAACAACTAAAAAGTTCTCCAGAATAGTTGTAAATTGTGTAGGATTAAATGCTAATGATGGTTTTGTTTTCAAAATAGTTTTATGTCTAGATGACTTTGTTATCATTTTTGAGGGATGGTTTTCACAGTGATAATCTCCTGAACTCAAGTTTTCCTTCTACCTAAAGTTCCTCAGGTTGGGATTGCAGACACACCCCTGTTCCTTGCTTGCATTAGTTTTAAAAAAAAATGGCTTATTTAAAGGTTACAAATGCAATGACTTTTAGTATAGTTAGTTTTGTCACAATCACTATAATTTAATTTAGAAAAATGTCATTATCTATGGCTATACTTTTAGTAAATGTAAATGAAATATGAATCATGCCTGTGTCTGTGCTATATCATCTGTGGCAGGTTGGGGTGACCCCAGTCTTTCTGTGGACAGTCTGGAACAGAGTTTTGATCAGTAAGATCTGCAACATTATTTGTGATAATGGGCTATTCATTTGTAGATTCCATGCGCTTTTTAAACAATAAAATAAACCTATTCAAATAAATCACTTGTTAGAGTTCAAAAGTATTATTTTATTGACACTGTAGGTGTGGAAAACTAGAATATAAAACAAAATAAGGATTAATATTAGAGTGTAAGCATGTTAATCACTGGTTAATGTATATAATTCTAATACCTTTTTGCTAAATAATATGTAATTAAAACAGAACAGGTAACTAGAGGTCACTGTAGGTGCTTTATGGATGTGCAGACTCATCTGTTCTAAGTTGTTCTTCTAGAGTTGTGTATATTATGTGTGGAGGTGCATGCCTGTAACCTAGCTCTGGGAAGGTGGAGAATCAGGAATAAAATGTTGTCTTCAACCACATAACAAGTTTGAGGTCAGCCTGGGCTACATGAAACTGTCTCTAAAAACTCCAACCGAACCCCAAACACATCAGAATTTTCTCAATTATAGTTTACATTTTCTAACAATTTATGAATTTTGCTAGGCCTACCTAATGCCCCGAGTACTGCATTAAGCAGGCAGAAGCATGGCAGTATTGCAGGCCAGGCCTTCTGCAGCACTGCACAGGCATCCAGTCCCTAATTCCTCTGTCACTAGCAGATCCTCTCCAGACTTTGCCCTTTCTCTTACCCAGTGACTCTCACATGTCTGTTTTCCAGTTCCAGTTGGATGGAGACCCAACTCGTTAGCAGCTCTGTTTATCAGGCTGTTCTTTTCTACAGAACCACACTGTGATTTTTAGAGAGGTTCCATATTATATATAATTACAGGCCAGAAACCACTGCCAGTCATGCACCTGGGATGCCATGTCCACAGAACTACAGTGTATTAGCCCCATCCAGGATGGAGCTGCTTCAGCTTTGTCATACTGGGACTTGCTGTCAAGGATGGCCATCGCCCAGGATGACAAAGGGCAGTACAAACAGAGGCATCCCTGTGCTGTGCTGATGTTGTTTTCCTAGGAGAAAATGTACTTGTCTGGATCTTTTAGAAGTGTGGCAGCTTGAGTGTAAATGGAACAGCAGAAAGGAAGAGGGTGAGAGGCTTACAAACCAGTTTGGAAGTATTTTGGTTGGGTTTTCTAATACAAGAAACATATTCAATGTTGTCTATAAATACTGTCTACTTGCCATTCCCAATGCAGTCTTTTCCCTCTAATACTTAAAAGGAATTTTCAAACAGCAAAGTTGAAAGAACTCTATAGACCTGAGACCCATATTCTCCTGTGATCTTTTTCTTTTACTGTGCTATTACTTGTATTTAATTACATATTAGCTCTTAAATAGCCTTTGCCTATCACTCATTAAGACTCCTCTTGATACCAGATGGTCTTGAACTCTTCACCCTCCTACTCCAGCCTCCTGAATAGCCAGGACTATATATGTGCATCAGCAAACTCAGTCTCCGTCATTTTTAATGCAGTACCAGATATATTTTAAAGCTAGGTCTATCTCAGTTCTAGCTTCAATTTCAGTTGCAGCTCTCAGAACTTATGACTGTGGTGGCCTCCTCTCCTTTCTTGCTTTTTTTTCTTTCTTTCTTCTCCCCACCCCCCAGACAGGGTTTCTCTTTGTAGCCCTGGCTGTCCTGGAACCCATTCTGTAGACCAGGCTGGCCTCAAACGCAGAAATCTGCATGCCTCTGCCTCCCAAGTGCTGGGATTAAAGGCGTGCTCCACCACCGCCTGGCTCCTCTCCTTTTCTTGACGGTGCTCCCTCTCTCAGCCTTGAAGCTTTGAACATTAGACTCTGTATTAGGGTCTTCTTTTCCACCTGAATACTTACAAATGAGTCTGCTAAGAACTCTATTCTATTCTATTCTATTCTATTCTATTCTATTCTATTCTATTCTATTCTCAGTCACCAACAGAACAAAGTTGGAATAGTGATATAAAAATTAATCAATAAAGGGTATGTGTGTTTCTGTGTATATAAGTGCATGTACAAGTGTGCACATCATGCATGTATATGTGCACATGAGTGTAGGCCTGAGGACAATTTGGGCTGTTGTTCTTTAGATGCCATCCATCTTTTGGTTAGGTACAAGGTTTCTCATTGGCACAGAACTTGCCAAGCATGCAAGGTTGCTGGCCAGTGAGAACTCGGGTTCCACTCATCTCCATCGTCCCTGTGCTAGTGTTACAAGCAGGGGCTGTTGTATCCAACTTAAGATTTAAGTTCTAGGGATTGAACTCAGGACCTCCTATATCCACTGAACTATCTCCCCAGGCCCAGTGAAATTAGTTTTAAGTAAAAATAGTTCAGTCACCAACTAGTCACTAAGATTTTAACTCTTCTAGTTGAGGTACAAAGATATGAAACTGGGGGGAAAGAGGAAGGGAGAAAGAAAGGCAATCTAGTCACAGATACCCCAGTATGAATCAAACTATCCATTCCCCTCTTGTTCAGGCTCATATTTAGGTTTCTGTAACCGACACAAACTTACATAGAATCTGCTGAAATAGATCTCTGGAAACCTCCTGGATGTCAAACAGGAGAATTGTTTCCAAATAGCACGTTTCTGCTTCTCTTTTCACATTTCTTT